>NW_025534970.1:0-131128 GCF_020615455.1 Coregonus clupeaformis
TCAACCAAATTGAGATGGTTTGGGCCTGAGTAAGACAGAGTGAAGGAAAACAACAACAAGTGTTCAGCATATGTGGGAACCCCTTCAAGACTGTTGGAAAGTATTCCAGGTGAAGCTGCTTGAGAGAATGCCAAGGTGTGCAAAGCTGTCATCAAGGCAAAGGGTGGCTATTTGAATCTCAAATAAAATATATTTTGATTTGTTTAACACTTTTTTAGTTACTACATGAGTCTACAATGTAGAAAATAGTCCAAATAAAGAACAACCCTTGAATGAGTAGGTGTTCTAAAACCTTAGACCGGTAGTGTAAGTATTCACACCTGAGTCAATACTTTATAGAAGCACCTTTTAGCAGCGTGGTTACAGCTGAGTGTTTCTGGGTAAGTCTCTAAGAGCTTTCTTAACCTGGATTGTGCAACATTTCCCCATTATTATTTTACAACTTCTTCAAGCTCCGTCAAATTGGTTGTTGATTGTTGCTAGACAACAGTGGCGGTAAGTGCCGTTTATGATGAGGAGGACACTTTTTTATATTTTTATGAGAATTGGCCTTATTTCTATTACAGCATGTTGGATGACTGTCATTCATATTCCATTCACCCAGTTCAATGTAACATCACATAGGTTTAGCTACTACATGATACTCAAATGTTCCCCTATACCCATCATGAGGTTGCTACAACCTAGTCTATGAATGAAAGTTTACAACGTAGGTGCCACAGTGTCGAGAGAAACATTTGAGATGACAGAAAGTGACACATGGACAGACAGTGACACTTTCAATACTGCTTACACTCTTGCCTGCATCTAATCTAGGGTGTAATCATTTGTCCAATAGTTGCAAACAAAGTTTCTAATGGACAAATTCAGGTATACTTATCCCGTTTCGTTTGCTATCCGTTTAAGAATGTTTTTCAACAGAAATCGTAGGAATGAATACATCCCTGATCATGCATAAACAGAGTTTCACGTTCTACCAGCCACGTTGTATTCATTCTAGCCTCTATGCACTCTCCTCCTCTCACCTTCTCCCTTCGTTTGTGGACTTCTGAACAACATCAACTGTGACCAGCTAAAAAAAACTTTCCAAGCCAAAACCGCTACACAGCCTACATCATTGTCCCCATATTAGCTAAAGTAACGTCCTAGTCAACATAGCTAATAGAACTAATGCGTTTAGTAAACCCGCTACAATCATGCAGTAACGTTACAGTGTACAGTGAGGGAAACAAGTTTTGATCCTGCTGATTTTGTACGTTTGCCCACTGACAAAGAAATTATCAGTCAGTAATTGTTAATGGTAGGTTTATTTGAACAATTGAGACAGAATAACAACAACAAAATCCAGAAACATGTCAAAAAATGTTATAAATTGATTTGCATTTTAATGAGGAAATAAGTATTTGACCCCTCTCAATCAGAAAGATTTCTGGCTCCCAGGTGTCTTTTATACAGGTAACGAGCTGAGATTAGGAGCACACTCTTAAAGTGGGAGTACTCCCAATCTGAGCATGACTGTATAAGACACCTATCCAAAGCAATCAATCAATCAGATTCCAAACTCTCTACCATGGACAAGACCACGCTGCTCGCCAAGGATGTCAGGGACAAGATGTGACACACAAGGCTGGAATGGGCCTACAAGACCATCGCCAAACAGCTTGGTGAGAAGGTGACAACAGTTGGTGCGATTATTGGCAAATGGAAGAAACACAAAATAACTGTCAGTCTCCCTCGGCCTGGGGCTCCATGCAAGATCTCACCTTGTGGGATGCAATGATCATGAGAACAGTGAGGAACCAGCCCAGAACTACACGGGAGGATCTTGTCGATGATCTCAAGGCAGCTGGGACCATAGTCACCAAGAAATCATGTGTAACACACTACGAGTGAAGGACTGAAATCCTGCAGCGCCCGTAGAAGGTCCCCTGCTCAAGAAAACACATATACATGCCCGTCTGAAGTTTGCCAATGAACATCTGAATGATTCAGAGGAGAACTGGGTAGTGTTGTGGTCAGATGAGACCAAAATGGAGCTCTTTGGCATCAACTCAACTCCATGTTTGGAGGAGGAGAATGCTGCCTGTTTGTCCAAAGAACACCATCCCCGTCAAACATGGAGATGAAACATTATGCTTTGGGGGTGTTTTTCTGCTAAGGAGGGACAGGACAACTTCACCACATCAAAGGAATGATGGACGGGGCCATATACCATCAAATCTTGGGTGAGAACCTCCTTCCCTCAGCCAGGGCATTGAAATGGGTCGTGGATGGGTATTCCAGCATGACAATGACCCAAAACACACGGCCAAGGCAACAAAGGAGTGGCTCAAGAGAGAAGCACATTAAGGTCCTGGAGTGGCCTAGCCAGTCTCAGACCTTAATCCCATAGAAAATCTGTGGAGGGATGCTGAAGGTTCGAGTAGCCCAAATGTCAGCCTCAAACCTTAATGACTTGGAGAAGATCTGCAAGAGGAGTGGAACAAAATCCCTCCTGAGATGTGTACAAACCTGGTGGCCAACTACAAGAAATGTCTGACCTCTGTGATTGCCAACAGGGGTTTTGCCACCAAGTACTAAATCATGTTTTGCAGAGGGGTCAAATACTTATTTCCTCATTAAAATGCAAATCAATTTATAGCATTTTGACATGCGTTTTTCTGGATTTTGTTGTTGTTATTCTGTCTCTCACTGTTCAAAAAAACCTACCTTTAAAATTATAGACTGATCATGTCTTTGTCGTGGGCAAACGTACAAAATCAGAAGGGGATCAAAAACTTTTTTCCCTCACTGTATATATATATATATATATATATTTTTTTGGTCCTGAACTTCTTCTACTCTCAACCTCTCCAATCATTTTCATGATGTCCATCCGGTTTGCTTCTATATGCCATATCTTTCTAACTGTGCTCCTTCCCAAATGCTCCCAACATACAACCTATATACTTATTATGGACACAGTATGCTTACATTATTAGCTATTGTAGTGTCTGTTATTTGTGGCTATTGCTGTCAACAAGGAGTCCGCTTAGGCTGCACCGTGTTTTAGAGGCTTTTTTAATATCACGAGGTTACAGCATAAGTGACAGATGTCATGACATCCGGAGAGCGACGCCTCTCTTTGTCTAGCCCCTTACTTATAAACAATGCAAAAAGATGGGTGGCTCCCTCTTCTGGCCAATCACCAGTCTCCCTGGGCGTCACCCTCCAAACGGCTACATTTGACCTAACATAAACAACATTCCATTTCCTCAAGAAAAACATTTAACAAAGGCATAATCCCAATACACGACACTATCTTTGTTATTATTTGTTGTTATTTGTTATTAGTCCCATCCTTCAACTCTATTCAATACCTCCCATCTATCTCTTAACACCATCCATATAGGATTTCTATTTGCCATATATATTTCAACCGTACTGTGATGTTTTACAAAAGTTCTGAACCTTTCTATTCTCATTGCTTCTACAGATTGTGAATTAAAAATAAACATTTTTGCTAAAAGTATTATTATATTATTGATCGATTGACTATGACTTTTCAGATCACCCAGTAATGCTATCTGCAAGGTTAGCTCTAGGTAAATATTGCAATCCTTTAGCCATTCCTGGATCTGTGTCCAAAAAACAAGCTACAAATGGACAGAATCAAACAAATTATCTAATGATTCTGTCTCTTCACAGCAAAATCTGCAGAGTTGGGAAGATTGTATCCCCCATATAAATAACATTCTATTGGTAGCAAGAATTTTATATAATAATTTAAATTGAAAGATTCAAATTTTTGAATCCGGTGTCGCTTTTGCGTGTCAGTTCATAAACACTATGCCATGGGATCGATGCGTCAAAAATCTCTTCCCAACTATTTTGCAATCTATATGGGACGGCTGTCAATCCTTTTATTTATCACAGTTTTCCTTAACCAATTATGTTCTTTAATGCAAGGCCGACAGACAAGTTCCTTACTTTCTCCCCCTTCCACTTTCCTCTTCCACTTTTGCGTGTAAGGCTGCAATTATTTGGTTGTAATTTTGGGTAGAGCAGACATTTCCATATATTTTTGTTAGCTGCATAGTGCGACATAACTCCACCAGTCCTACCGATGATATCATTTACGAAGATTATACCTTTTTTTTAAACATTCTGTCAAAACATAATGTTTTTTTGTCAATTAGTATATTTGAATTTAACCACAATATTTGTTGCATTATTTGTTCTGTCGTTTCTGGAGGATTAAATTGAAATTGCAACCAACTTTCTATGGCTTGTTTTAGAAATAGTGATATTTGGGAGATGATTTCCTTTTCAAATAACTGCAAATGAGTTGTTGTAATCTGAATAAAGGGAAAAAAGGCCTTTCTTGAACATTGGGTGAGACAATCTTACTAATTTGCTTGAGAACCAGTTCGGATTTAAGTATAACTTTTGTATGACTGAAGCTTTTAGTGATAGGTCTAATGCTTTAATATTTAATAATTTCTGTCCTCCAAATTCATATTCATTATATAAATATGCCCTTTTAATTTTGTCTGGCTTGCCATTCGGCTGTTACCAAGAACCACATACGGATTTCTAACAGGGTAGTTAGCAATTGAGTTTTCAGAGTATTTTCTCGCACACCTAACTCAAATTATAAACGTCGGATTAAAACGAGTCCTTAAAAATACCATTAGATTTACAACATGTTGGATTGACTAAGTTTTGTAGGTGCAGCAGTTTTTATTACATTTATCGCTCTCACTTGCACATTTCTGTCAATTTGTTACTCTCCCTGTAACTGGTAGCCAACACTGTGCTACCTTTTTGTAGCATTTCTGACAGTTCTATCTAACGGGCCAGCAACTCGGGTTGTCAGCAACTCAGCAACTCAACAACACAAACAACTCGCCACCTGCACCAGCCAGGCAGCTGCCAGCCATGATAGAAGTAGTTGAGAACAAACCTAGGCTAATAGATAGCTATATGTTGGTACTCAAGCTGAGGTTAATCAATAAATGCATACAGATAATTGTCTCACATGAAAATGGGTTGGTTGTTATTAGTGAGTTGAATGTGGTTTTGTTTTGATTTGCTAACGTTTGGTAGCTAGCTAGCCAGTAGTTGTAACGTTAGCTAGCTAGCCAGTAGTTTGTAACGTTAGCTAGCTAGCCAGTAGTTGTAACGTTAGCTAGCTAGCCAGTAGTTGTAACGTTAGCTAGCTAGCCAGTAGTTGTAGCGTTAGTTAGCTAGCCAGTAGTTTTAACGTTAGCTAGCTAGCCAGTAGTTGTAACGTTAGCTAGCTAGCCAGTAGTTTTAACGTTAGCTAGCTAGCCAGTAGATGTAACGTTAGCTAGCTAGCCAGTAGTTTTAACGTTAGCTAGCTAGCCAGTAGTTGTAACGTTAGCTGGCCAGCCAGTAGTTTTAACGTTAGCTAGCTAGCCAGTAGATGTAACGTTAGCTAGCTAGCCAGTAGTTGTAACGTTAGCTAGCTAGCCAGTAGATGTAACGTTAGCATAGCTAGCCAGTAGTTGTAGCGTTAGCTAGCTAGCCAGTGGTTTTAGCGTTAGCTAGCTAGCCGGTAGACGTGCGTTAGTTAGCTAGCCAGTAGTTTTAACGTTAGCTAGCTAGCCGGTAGTTGTAACGTTAGCTAGCTAGCCAGTAGTTATAACGTTAGCTAGCTAGCCAGTAGTTGTAGCGTTAGCTAGCTAGCCAGTGGTTGTGGCGTTAGCCAGCTAGCCAGTAGTTGTAACGTTAGCTAGCTAGCCAGTAGTTGTAACGTTAGCTAGCTAGCCAGTAGTTGTAACGTTAGCTAGCTAGCCAGTAGATGTAACGTTAGCTAGCTAGCCAGTAGATGTAGCGTTAGCTAGCTAGCCAGTAGTTGTAGCGTTAGCTAGCTAGCCAGTAGATGTAACGTTAGCATAGCTGCCAGTAGTTGCTAACGTTAGCTAGCTAGCCAGTAGTTTTAGCGTTAGCTAGCTAGCCAGTAGGCGTAACGTTGGTTAGCTAGCCAGTAGTTTTAACGTTAGCTAGCTAGCCAGTAGTTGTAACGTTAGCTAGCTAGCCAGTAGTTGTAACGTTAGCTAGCTACGCCAGTAGTTGTCGCGTTAGCTAGCTAGCCGGTAGTTTTAACGTTAGCTAGCTAGCCAGTAGATGTAACGTTAGCTAGCTAGCCAGTAGTTTTAACGTTAGCTAGCTAGCCAGTAGTTGTAACGTTAGCTAGCTAGCCAGTGGTTTTAACGTTAGCTAGCTAGCCAGTAGATGTAACGTTAGCTAGCTAGCCAGTAGTTGTAACGTTAGCTCGCTAGCCAGTAGATGTAACGTTAGCATAGCTAGCAGTAGTTATGCGTTAGCTGAAGCTAGCCAGTAGTTTTAACGTTAGCTAGCTAGCCAGTAGAGCGTAACGTTAGTTAGCTAGCCAGTAGTTTTAACGTTAGCTAGCTAGCCAGTAGTTGTAACGTTAGCTAGCTAGCCAGTAGTTGTAACGTTAGCTAGCTAGCCAGTAGTTGTAACGTTAGCTAGCTAGCCAGTAGTTGTAACGTTAGCTAGCTAGCCAGTAGTTGTAACGTTAGCTAGCTAGCCAGTAGTTGTAACGTTAGTTAGCTAGCCAGTAGTTGTAACGTTAGCTAGCTAGCCAGTAGATGTAACGTTAGCTAGCTAGCTAACGTATCTTTATACAACAGAAACTTCACAGGGGCTATTAAGGTGACGTATCCGTTTAACGTTTTCTGACCATCAAATATGGTAGTGCGATGACTCCAGTTGCGGGTAGCGGGAGAGGATGGAACTAGTTGAAACTGGGCCATCGTTCTGCACATTTTCTCATCTATGAAACATCTGATCTCAATACATGTTTCTGTTCCCAAGACTAGAATCTGTTACTAAGACAGTGTACTAAGTTTTATATACTTGATGCTTTGCCAAATAAAATAAAAAAACGGCATTCCACTTTAATAATGGAACACTGGTCACTAATAATGTTTACATACTGTTTTACTCATTTCATATTTATATACTGTATTCTACTATATTTTAGTCAATGCCATCCGACATTGCTCCTCCCAATATTTATATATTTCTTAATTCCATTCTTTTAGATTTGTGTGTATTGTTGTGAATTGTTAGACACTACTGCACTGTCGGAGCTAGGAACACAAGCATTTCACTACACCCGCAATAATCTGCTAAATATGTGTATGTGACCAATAACATTTGATTTGATTTGAAGGAGTGCAAAGTCGAATTGAGTTTGTGCACACGCGCACTTCACATAGGAGGCGTTCCCCTAACGGAAATATGCAAATGCCCAATAGGGATCTCGCTAGCTCGTGCTTGACTTTGCCCACCTCCTCGCTTGTTCTGCCCACTATGCTTTATTTGCTCCCACTGTAAGCGACACAGATGAACTATCTTGGGTTAGTTATATATACAGTATCTTTGGTTATACCATAGATAGAATACTATTCATTATTATTATTATTAATTATTAGTCATTTAGCAGACGCTCTTATCCAGAGCGACTTACAGGAGCAATTAGGGTTAAGTGCCTTGCTCAAGGGCACATCGACAGATTTTTGGTGTTAATCTGATCTTCTGTCTCCTCTTCCTTCTCCTCTTTCACGACAATGTTCAGACACAGACCCTCCTTCTCCGTCTAGCAGACATCCTCTTCTTTAACAGAAGGCAAGTACAGTATTGAGCTAATCATGGCCGGGGATGTAGTTAGCATTAGCGACTAGCCTAGTACAGTATTGAGCTAATCATGGCGCGAAGGATGTAGTTAGCATTAGCGACTAGCCTGGTACAGTATTGAGCTAATCATGGCGGGGATGTAGTTAGCATTAGCGACTAGCCTAGTACAGTATTGAGCTAATCATGGCGGGGATGTAGTTAGCATTAGCGACTAGCCTAGTACAGTATTGAGCTAATCATGGCCGGGGATGTAGTTAGCATTAGCGACTAGCCTAGTGCTAACTTTGCCAGCCAGCTAGCTGACTAATGACAACAATGTAAATTAAATAGATTAACAAGTAGATTCGACAGAAGTGGGTTTAAAACACAGTGACTTAGAGCTTGAATGTGTTAGCAATTTTGGCTAGCAAGCTGATGTCCCTGACTAGCTGTTGCTGCTGTCGTCGATGAAGCGTCCCGTCCACTAGATTATACGTCACACTGCCAGCATCGCATGAAAGAGAGTGGGTAACGCAGTTGAGAAAAATATATTGTCAGACAAAAACATTTGTTAAAGCATTTTTTTCTCTCAATTTATTTCATTAAATAATAATATAATAACGACTTCTACAAAGAGAAGCATGTGTTGATTGCAGATTTTTAATGAGAGAATTTAAAAAAACACTACACATCTGCATTTAGGGAATCAGTAATACAAATATATATCAAAATTAGCAACTAGGTCTATACGCTCCTACATGGTGTAACAATACATAGATGTAGATGTGTATAATGAACGTCCATTAGTGAGCGCTCCACATTTTATTTCTATTCAGACAAAAATATTTTGCATTAATCAAATGCTTTTTTACAATCAGCACCTGTATTCTCTGACATGGTGGAACAGTACTGTTGGGAACATTCATGAGGTAGTGAATGTTTTCATGTCATCAACTTATCAATGTTATCATAACGTCATTACATTTTCATACACCTTCAGCTTGATGACTATATAAAAAATATTCAATGAAATAAAACAACATTTAAGAGGTTTCAAAGTTAGAATCAAGAAAATGCCATTAAATCTATTTAGTCATTTAAATTTTGCAATATCCAAATCATATTATGAACAGCAGGCAGTCAATCAGTTACAATCAATCAGTTATTAATTAAAATAAAATGCACATTAGAACATTTTTAAATCAAAAGTAGGCCTTTTTTTTTGTATGATTTAATTCATACAATTTGATATCATGTGGCATAAACAAAAACCATAATTCTCAGTCAAAAACATGAGACAGAACACAGCTTCTCTATTCTCTCAAAGAACCTCGGCGTGACCCTGGACAAGACCCTGTCATTCTCTGCAGACATCAAAGCAGTGGCTCACTTCCCGCAGGTTCATACTCTCTACAACATACGTACATTACGACCCCACCTCACACAGGAAACTGCGCAGGTCCTAATCCAGGCACTAGTCTCTCTGTTGGCTGGGCTCCCCCTGCAATTTATCCAGAAACGCCGCAGCCCCACCTGGTGTTCCACCTCCCCAAGATCTCCCATGTCACCTCGCTCCTCCGCACACGCCACTGGCTTCCAGTAAAAGCTCCCATCCACTTCAAGACCCTGGTGCTGCCCCTCCCTACCTTCAGGCTAAAACCCGAGCACTCCGTTATGCCAACTCTGGTCTCTTGGCCCTCTCACCAGCTCCCAATCAGCCCAGTCAAAGCTCTTCTCTGTCCTGGCACCCCAATAGTGGAACCCTAACGTCGGGACAGCGGAGTCCCAGCCCATCTTTCCCGAAAACCTCCTAGACCCTACCTCTTCAAAGAGTATCTTAAATAAATCTGACCTGCACTTGTCTTATCCTACTAGCCACTGACTTCGCTGAGAACTACGTTAAGGGAAAATGTGCTTACTACGCCTGTGATATGTGGTTGTCTCACCTAGCTACCTTAAGGTGAATGCACCAACTGTTATTCTCTCTGGATAAAGAGTGTGTGAAAAGTAATGAGATTTCAGTTCCCTTAAACGGGAAAATGTATTTCCACACTGAGAGCAGTGGTAGGGCTTCTCTCCTGTGTGTATCCTCTCATGCTCTTTTAGATTCCATAACACACATCATTCTTCCCACACTGGGAACATTGGAAAGGCTTTTCTCCTGTGTGTGTTTTCTCATGCTCTTTGAGATGGCATGACCGGATAGCTCTTTCCACACTGAGAGCAGTGGTAAGGCTTATCTCCGGAGTAGAATTATCTTATGTAAATTCAGGTTCCCCTAACTGGGTAAAACGCTTTCCACATTGGGAGCATTGGAAAGGCCTTTCTCCTCTGTGTGTAGAGTGAATTCTCTCATGTATTTTCACGCCCCATAACTCAGTAAAACTCTTTCCACACTGAGAGCAATGGAAGTTCTTCTTTCCTTCTTTGTGTATTCCTTGATGCCTAATTAGGGTCCTTAACCGGGTAAAACTCTTTCCACACTGGGAACATTGGAAAGGCTTTTCTCCTGTGTGTGTCCTCTCATGTGATTTCAGGTGTGCCAACAGGGTAAAACTATTTCCACACTGGGAGCACTGGAAAGGCTTTTTCTCCTGTGTGTGTCCTCTCATGCTCTTTTAGGTTGTGTAACTCGGTAAATCTCCTTCCACAGTGGGAGCAGCAGTGTCGTCCTACTGGTTTGGCCGTCTCTAGGTCTGGTTCCCCTGAAGGACTCTTCCTGGGTCTGGTTCCCCTGAAGGACTCTTCCCTGGGTCTGGTTCCCCTGAAGGACTCTTGCCGCTGTCAGAGTGAGAGTCTGGTCTCTCTCCTGTCAAAGACAAACAGAGTATTTAGTTAAACAGAGAGACCTGAATGAATCTGCCACATGATAAAACTGTTTTCAGAACATTTCCATAATAAAGAAAAACACTTATGAGCAGGCTGAAAGTGACAGTTGGATGGAAGCATTATACATCCTTCTTTGTGTACATATGACAGTTGGAAGCATTATACATCCTTCTTTGTGTACATATGACAGTTGGAAGCATTATACATCCTTCTTTGTGTACATATGACAGTTGGAAGCATTATACATCCTTCTTTGTGTACATATGACAGTTGGAAGCATTATACATCCTTCTTTGTGTACATATGACAGTTGGAAGCATTATACATCCTTATTTGTGTACATATGACAGTTGGAAGCATTATACATCCCTTCTTTGTGTACATATGACAGTTGGAAGCATTATACATCCTTCTTTGTGTACATATGACAGTTGGAAGCATTATACATCCTTTGTGTACGCGTGACAGTTGGAAGCATTATACATCCTTCTTTGTGTACATATGACAGTTGGAAGCATTATACATCCTTCTTTGTGTACGCGTGACAGTTGGAAGCATTATACATCCTTCTTTGTGTACGCGTGACAGTTAAAAAGGCTTGATGTGCTAGTGGTGAAGATGTTTAGCAGATTTTATTGCGGGTGTAGCGAAATTCCTGTGTTCCTAGCTCCAACAGGGCAGTAGTATCTAAAAGTAAAAGAATGGAATTAAGAAATATATCAATACAAATGAAATGAGTAAAGCAGTATGTAAACATTATTAAAGTGACTAGTGTTCCATGTCTATGTACATAGGGCCTCTAAGGTGCAGCCTCTAAGGTGCAGGGTTGAGTAACCGGGTGGTAGCCGGCTAGTGATGGCTATTTAACAGTCTGATGGCCTTGAGATAGAAGCAATTTTTCAGTCTCTCGGTCCCAGCTTTGATGCACCCTGTACTGACCTTGCCTTCTGGATGAGAGTGGGGTGAACAGGCCGTGGCTCGGGTGGTTGATGTCCTTGATGATCTTTTTGGCCTTCCTGTGACATCGGGTGTTGTAGGTGTCCTGGAGGGCAGGCAGTGTGCCCCCGGTGATGCGTTGGGCTCACCGCACCACCCTCTGGAGAGCCCTGCGGGCGGTGCAGTTGCCGTACCAGGCGGTGATACAGCCTGGCAGGATGCTCTCAATTGTGCATCTGTAAAAGTTTGTGAGGGTCTTAGGGGCCAAGCCTAATTTATTTTCCTGGCACCACTCCAGCTAGGCCCTCACATCCTCCCTGTAGGCTGTCTCGTCATTGTTGGTTATCAAGCCTACTACTGTTGTGTCGTCTGCAAACTTGATGATTGAGTTGGAGGCGTGCTTGGCCACGCAGTCATGCGGTGAACAGGGAGTACAGGAGGGAGCTGAGGCACGCACCCTTGTGGGGCCCCTGTGTTGAGGATCAGCGTAGTGGAGGTGTTGTTTCCTACCTTCACCACCTGGGGCGCCGTCAGGAAGTCCAGGACCCAGTTGCACAGGGCGGGTTCAGACACAGGGCCCTGAGCTTAAATTATGAGCTTGGAGGGTACTATGGTGTTGAAGGCTGAGCTATAGTCAATGAACAGCATTCTTACATAGGTATTCCTCTTGTCCAGATGAGATGGGGCAGTGCGATGGCGATTGCATCGTCTGTGGATCTATTAGGGCGGTAAGCAAATTCGAAGTGGGTCTAGGGGTGTCAGGTAAGGTGGAGGTGATATGATCCTTAACTAGCCTCTCAAAGCACCTCATGATGACAGAAGTGAGTGCTACAGGGCAATAGTAATTTAGTTCAGTTACCTTTGCGTTCTTGGGTACAGGAACAATGGTGGCCATCTTGAAGCATGTGGGGACAGCAGACTGGGAAAGGGAGAGATTGAATATGTCCGTAAACACTCCAGCCAGCTGGTCTGCGCATGCTCTGAGGAGGCGGCTAGGGATGTCGTCTGGGCCGGTAGCCTTGCAAGGGTTATCACGCTTAAATGTCTTTATCACGTCGGCCACGGAGAACAAGTGCCCACAGTCCTTGGGAGCGGGCCACGACGGTGGCACTGTGTTATCCTCAAAGCGGGCGAAGAAGGTGTTTAGCTTGTCCGGGAGCAAGACGTTGGTGTCCGCGGCTGGTTTTCCCTTTGTAATCCGTGATTGTCTGTAGACCCTGCCACATACATCTCGTCTCTGAGCCGTTGAATTGCGACTCCACTTTGTCTCTGTACTGACATTTTGCCTGTTTTGATTGCCTTACGAAAGGAATAACTACACTGTTTGCATTCAACCATATTCCCATTCAACTTACGGTGGTTAAATGTGAAGGTTTGCGCTTTCAGTTTCTTGTGAATGCTGCCATCTATCCATGGTTTTGGTTTGGGTAGGTTTTAATAGTCACAGTGGGAACAACATCCCCTATACACTTCCTGATGAACTCAGTCACCGTGTCCGTGTATACGTCAATGTTATTCTCAGAGGTAACCCGGAACATATCCCAGTCTGCGTGATCAAAACAATCTTGAAGCATGGATTCCGATTGGTCAGACCAGCGTTGAATAGACCTTAGCACGGGTACTTCCTGTTTGAGTTTCTGCATATAAGAAGGGAGGAGCAGAATGAAGTCGTGATCTGATTTGGCCGAGAAGGGAGGGTGGGGGGAGGCCCTTGTAGCCATCCCGGAAGGGGGAGAAACAATGGAGTGGTGATCTGATTTGCCCGAAGGGAGGGTGGGGGAGGCCCTTGTAGCCATCCCGGAAGGGGGAGAAACAATGGAGTGGTGATCTGATTTGCCGAAGGGAGGGTGGGGGAGGCCCTTGTAGCCATCCCGGAAGGGGGAGTAACAATGTCGGAGAGTTTTTGAAGTGCAAGTACTACAGGCAATGTGTTGACAGAACTTCAGTAGCGTTTTCCTCAAATTTGCTTTGTTGAAATCCCCAGCTACAATAAATGCGGCCTCAGGATATGTGGTTTCCAGGGTAGTTCCTTGAGGGCCGTCATGGTGTCGGCTTGAGGGGGAATATACACGGCTGGGACTATAACCGAAGATAATTCTCTTGGGAGGTAATACGGTCTGCATTTGATTGCGAGGTATTCTAGGTCGGGTGAACAAAAGGGACTTGAGTTTCTGTATGTTATCACAATCACACCATGAGTAGTTAATCATACACTCCCACCTCTCTTCTTCCCAGAGATGTCTTTATTCCTGTCTGCGCGATGTACTGAGAATCCAGCTGGCTGTATGGACGGGGACAGTATATCCAGAGAGAGCCATGATTCAGTGAAAGAGAGTATGTTACAGATCCTCGCCCTGAGCTGCGTCTTCTTTATTGTCCAGAGACTGAACATTAGCTTGTAATATACTTGGAAGCGGTGGATGGTGTGCACGTCTCCTGGAGTCGGACTAGTCCACTCCGAATACCTCTTCTCCCGGGGCCGTCTTGGAGCAGCCTCTGGGATAAGTTAAATTGCCCTGGGGTACGAACAAAGGATCCAATTTGGGAAAGTCATATTTCTGGTTGTAATGCTGGTGAGTTACCGCCGCTCTGATATCCCAAAGTTATTTCCGGCTGTATGTAATAACACAAAAAACGTTCTGGGCTAATAATGTAAGAGATAACACACAAAAAAAATAATAATACTGCAACGTTGCTTAGGAGCTAGAAGCAGAGCTTCCATGTCTATCGACGCCATCTAATAGTCAGTGACAACTGTGTGGAGTTTGGAGTTTGTGACAGCAAGTGTGAGTTTATTACAGACACTATTTCCTTCGGGGCCAAAATGTGTGAAATGTCCCCTAATATCCACAAGACATCACCCATTGTCTTATACCTATGTCTGTAATCTCTGTAAGTGTTTTGAAGTCTGTCTATAGGGATATAATGAGAAAGCTCAGGAAAACATCAGGAATCAGTTCAGCCCCCATTAATCACACAGACTAATGGTTGGTATCGTTAATCACACAGACTAATGGTTGGTATCGTTAATCACACAGACTAATGGTTGGTATCGTTAATCACACAGACTAATGGTTGGTATTATTAATCACACAGACTAATGGTTGGTATCGTTATTGTGTAACATGTATTCTAGTGTATTGTGTTTGTGTAACATGTATTCTAGTGTATTGTGTTAACATGTATTCTAGTGTTTTGTGTTAACATGTATTGTGTTTGTGTAACATTTATTCTAGTGTATTGTGTTTGTGTAACATGTATTCTAGTGTATTGTGTTAACATGTATTCTAGTGTATTGTGTAACATGTATTCTAGTGTATTGTGTTTGTGTAACATGTATTCCAGTGTATTGTCTTTGTGTAAAATGTATTCTAGTGTATTGTGTTTGTGTAACATATATTCTAGTGTATTGTGTTAACATGTATTCTAGTGTATTGTGTAACATGTATTCTAGTGTATTGTGTAACATGTATTCTAGTGTATTGTGTTTGTGTAACATGTATTCTAGTGTATTGTGTTTGTGTAACATGTATTCTAGTGTATTGTGTTTGTGTAACATGTATTCTAGTGTGTTGTGTAACATGTATTGTGTAACATGTATTGTGTAACATGTATTCTAGTGTGTTTTGTAACATGTTTTCTAGTGTATTGTGTTTGTGTAACATGTATTCTAGTGTATTGTGTAACATGTATTCTAGTGTATTGTGTTAACATGTATTCTAGTGTATTGTGTTAACATGTATTGTGTTTGTGTAACATTTATTCTAGTGTATTGTGTTTGTGTAATATGTATTCTAGTGTATTGTGTTAACATGTATTCTAGTGTGTTGTGTAACATGTATTCTAGTGTATTGTGTTTGTGTAACATGTATTCTAGTGTGTTTGTGTAACATGTACTCTAGTGTATTGTGTTTGTGTAACATGTGTATTGTGTTAACATGTATTCTAGTGTGTTGTGTAACATGTATTCTAGTGTATTGTGTTTGTGTAACATATATTCTAGTGTATTGTGTTAACATGTATTATAGTGTATTGTGTAACATGTATTCCAGTGTATTGTGTTTGTGTAAAATGTATTCTAGTGTATTGTCTTTGTGTAAAATGTATTCTAGTGTATTGTGTTTGTGTAACATATATTATAGTGTATTGTGTTAACATGTATTCTAGTGTATTGTTTAACATGTATTCTAGTGTATTGTGTAACATGTATTCTAGTGTATTGTGTTTGTGTAACATGTATTCTAGTGTATTGTGTAACATGTATTCTAGTGTATTGTGTTTGTGTAACATGTGTTATAGTGTATTGTGTTAACATGTATTCTAGTGTGTTGTGTAACATGTATTCTAGTGTGTTTGTGTTTGTGTAACATGTATTCTAGTGTATTGTGTTTGTGTAACATGTATTCTAGTGTATTGTGTTTGTGTAACATGTATTCTAGTGTATTGTGTTAACATGTATTCTAGTGTATTGTTTAACATGTGTTCTAATGTATTGTGTTTGTGTAACATGTATTCCAGTGTATTGTGTTTGTGTAACATGTATTCTAGTGTATTGTGTTTGTGTAACATGTATTCTAGTGTATTGTGTTTGTGTAACATGTATTCCAGTGTATTGTCTTTGTGTAACATGTATTCTAGTGTATTGTGTAACATGTATTCTAGTGTATTGTGTTTGTGTAACATCTATTCTAGTGTATTGTGTTAACATGTATTCTAGTGTATTGTGTTTGTTAACATGTATTCTAGTGTATTGTTTAACATGTGTTCTAATGTATTGTGTTTGTGTAACATGTATTCTAGTGTATTGTGTTTGTTTAACATGTATTCTAGTGTATTGTGTTTGTGTAACATGTATTCTAGTGTATTGTGTTTGTGTAACATGTATTCTAGTGTATTGTGTAACATGTATTCTAGTGTATTGTGTTTGTGTAACATCTATTCTAGTGTATTGTGTTTGTGTAACATGTATTCTAGTGTATTGTGTTTGTGTAACATGTATTCTAGTGTATTGTGTTAACATGTATTCTAGTGTATTGTGTTTGTGTAACATGTATTCTAGTGTATTGTGTTTGTGTAACATGTATTCTAGTGTATTGTTTGTGTAACATCTATTCTAGTGTATTGTGTTAACATGTATTCTAGTGTATTGTTTAACATGTATTCTAATGTATTGTGTTTGTGTAATATGTATTCCAGTGTATTGTGTTTGTCTAACATGTATTCTAGTGTATTGTCTTTGTGTAACATGTATTCTAGTGTATTGTGTAACATGTATTCTAGTGTATTGTGTAACATGTATTCTAGTGTATTGTGTTTGTGTAACATCTATTCTAGTGTATTGTGTTAACATGCATTCTAGTGTATTGTGTTTGTGTAACATGTATTCTAGTGTATTGTGTTTGTGTAACATGTATTCTAGTGTATTGTGTTTGTGTAACATGTATTCTAGTGTATTGTTTAACATGTATTCTAATGTATTGTGTTTGTGTAACATGTATTCTAGTGTATTGTGTTTGTGTAACATGTATTCTAGTGTATTGTGTTTGTGTAACATGTATTCTAGTGTATTGTGTTTGTGTAACATGTATTCTAGTGTATTGTGTTTGTGTAACATGTATTCCAGTGTATTGTCTTTGTGTAACTTGTATTCTAGTGTTTTGTGTTAACATGTATTCTAGTGTATTGTGTTTGTTTAACATGTATTCCAGTGTACTGTGTTTGTGTAACATGTATTCTAGTGTATTGTGTTTGTGTAACATGTATTCCAGTGTATTGTCTTTGTGTAACTTGTATTCTAGTGTTTTGTGTTAACATGTATTCTAGTGTATTGTGTTTGTTTAACATGTATTCCAGTGTACTGTGTTTGTGTAACATGTATTCCAGTGTATTGTCTTTGTGTAACTTGTATTCTAGTGTTTTGTGTTAACATGTATTCTAGTGTATTGTGTTTGTTTAACATGTATTCTAGTGTATTGTGTTTGTGTAACATGTATTCTAGTGTATTGTGTTTGTTTAACATGTATTCCAGTGTACTGTGTTTGTTTAACATGTATTCTAGTGTATTGTCTTTGTGTAACTTGTATTCTAGTGTTTTGTGTTAACATGTATTCTAGTGTATTGTGTTTGTTTAACATGTATTCTAGTGTATTGTGTTTGTGTAACATGTATTCTAGTGTATTGTGTTTGTTTAACATGTATTCTAGTGTATTGTGTTTGTTTAACATGTATTCTAGTGTATTGTGTTTGTGTAACATGTATTCTAGTGTATTGTGTTAACATGTATTCTAGTGTATTGTGTTTGTGTAACATGTATTCT
This sequence comes from Coregonus clupeaformis, assembly GCF_020615455.1. NCBI lineage: Eukaryota > Metazoa > Chordata > Actinopteri > Salmoniformes > Salmonidae > Coregonus > Coregonus clupeaformis. Next base: position 17,732 of record NW_025534970.1, read on the forward strand.
AGTGTATTGTGTTTGTGTAACAAGTATTCTAGTGTATTGTGTTTGTGTAACATGTATTCTAGTGTATTGTGTAACATGTATTCTAGTGTATTGTGTAACATGTATTCTAGTGTATTGAGTTAACATGTATTCTAGTGTATTGTGTTAACATGTATTCTAGTGTATTGTGTTAACATGTATTCTAGTGTATTGTGTTAACATGTATTCTAGTGTATTGTGTTAACATGTATTCTAGTGTATTGTGTTAACATGTATTCTAGTGTATTGTGTTTGTGTAACATGTATTCTAGTGTATTGTGTTTGTGTAACATGTATTCTAGTGTATTGTGTTAACATGTATTCTAGTGTATTGTGTTAACATGTATTCTAGTGTATTGTGTTAACATGTATTCTAGTGTATTGTGTTAACATGTATTCTAGTGTATTGTGTTTGTCTAACATGTATTCTAGTGTATTGTGTAACATGTATTCTAGTGTGTTTGTGTTTGTGTAACATGTATTCTAGTGTATTGTGTAACATGTATTCTAGTGTATTGTGTTAACATGTATTCTAGTGTATTGTGTTAACATGTATTCTAGTGTATTGTGTTTGTGTAACATGTATTCTAGTGTATTGTGTTTGTGTAACATGTATTCTAGTGTATTGTGTAACATGTATTCTAGTGTATTGTGTTAACATGTATTCTAGTGTATTGTGTTAACATGTTTTTCTAGTGTATTGTGTTAACATTTATTTTAGTGTATTGTGTTTGTCTAACATGTATTCTAGTGTATTGTGTAACATGTATTCTAGTGTGTTTGTGTTTGTGTAACATGTATTCTAGTGTTTTGTGTTAACATGTATTCTAGTGTATTGTGTTAACATGTATTCGTAGTGTATTGTGTTAACATGTATTCTAGTGTATTGTGTTTGTGTAACATGTATTCTAGTGTATTGTGTAACATGTTTTCTAGTGTATTGTGTTAACATGTATTCTAGTGTATTGTGTTAACATGTATTCTAGTGTATTGTGTTAACATGTATTTTAGTGTATTGTGTTTGTCTAACATGTATTCTAGTGTATTGTGTAACATGTATTCTAGTGTGTTTGTGTTTGTGTAACATGTATTCTAGTGTTTTGTGTAACATGTATTCTAGTGTATTGTGTTTGTGTAAAATGTATTCTAGTGTATTGTGTAACATGTATTCAAGTGTATTGTGTTAACATGTATTCTAGTGTATTGTGTTTGTGTAAAATGTATTCTAGTGAATTGTGTAACATGTATTCTAGTGTGTTTGTGTTTGTGTAATATGTATTCTAGTGTATTGTGTTAACATGTATTCTAGTGTATTGTGTTTGTGTAACATGTATTCTAGTGTATTGTGTAACATGTATTCTAGTGTATTGTGTTTGTGTAACATGTATTGTAGTGTATTGTGTTTGTGTAATGGTATTTGTATGCTGACTTCACTAAATTCATTTCCATGTAATTGGACAATAAAGTATATTGTATCGTATCATTAATGTAAAAGTAAAAATGCATACCAAGCTCAGATTGAACCTTTCACATCAAACAGATCAGTAAACGTATTATCTTCTATTGCAATCATAGGGTCTTACAATAGGCATTAATATATCTAAATGGGCCTAAAATGGTCACTTTCATCATGATTTTATAAAATATTGTTTATGATGCAAATGTGAAAATGTAGTTCCACAAATTGGGTGCCTTTTGCGTCCCTTTGATATTTTAAGTAGAAATTAAGCACCAATATTGAATTTGAAAAGCCTGTTATATTAGATGAGGTGCACTTTAATGTAGACCACATGGAGAATTCATTAAAGCTCATTTAAAAGTCAAAAAATATATGTACCAATTGCAGATTGAACCTTTAACAATTCCTACAGTACTGAACAACATATTGAAGTATATAACTTCAGTAGAATGTCCCTTAAAACCACACATTGGTTCAACAACTGCATAGTTTGTGCCCCTGTTTTTAAGACAGTACTCACTGGTGTTAATCAGATCTTCAGTCTCCTCCTCTTTCACTCCCAAAACGTCCTCCTTTTTTTATTGAGATAGCCTCCTCTTCCCCCCAAATGGTTCTTCCTCCTCTTTTGTAACATCCTTCTCCTCTTCATCCTTTTTCATTCTGAAAGCTTCTACCTCCTCCTCTTCCACTGTGACAGCCTCTATCCCCTCTTCCTCTTTCACTCCAAACGGATCTTTCTCTTCTTTCACTGTAACATCCTCCTCCTCTTTCAATGTGATAGCCTCCTCTTCCTCCTTTATCATTCTGAAAACTTCTTCCTCTTCTTTCACTGTAACATCCTCCTCTTCTTGTTTCACGGCAATGTTCAGCCCCAGAGCTTCTTTCTCCATACAGCAGACCTCCTCTTCTTTAGCAGGGGAGGAGTAGCTTAGCCAGCTCATGGTCGGGGATGTTAGCTAGCTAGCATTAGTGACTAGCCTAGTCTAGGCTCAGTATCAATCTTAACAAATTAGTACATTTAACAAGCAAATTACGTTTAAGTTAACTAAAAAACACGGATTCATATACAAAAAAATGATCAAAGAAGCTTCAATATGTCGGTTAAATGTTGGCTAGTAAGCTACCGAGGTGGCTGAATCAGTAGCCGTTTTGTTTTTGGAAGAAGCGTCCCGTCCACTAGAATATACGTCGCGCAAGAAGCATCAACTGAAATACTTACATCGCCATCTGCTGACTGGAGTGGGTAACGCAGTTATTCACTACATTGTTTATTCTGGCAAAAGAAATCATGACAAATAATTTCAAAATGAGCAAATACATTTTAAATTAGAAAATACATTTTCTCTTACAGCCAATTATTTCCTCTAAACAAGATAATTACTTTATTATGGCCATTGGGGAAATGTTTATTTGCAGCTCTGTGTACATACATATAACCAAACATACAAAGGACATCAAGACAACTGCAGACAATAAATATGAGAATAGAAAAAGTGGAATCATGGGTGATTCATAATGACTCAACTGTACACTATATACACTATACACATCAGTACATTGACAACCACATTGTCCAGTGTAGGCAGGCCTGCTGGACCTACTAGTGATTGTCATTCAGCAGCCTTATTGTCCCGCTGGGATAAAGGATTGTTTGGTTCTGTTCCTGTTATGCCCTGTTGCCCGGCAACGTCGCCCCGAGGGGAGTAGCTCAAACTCCTTGTATAGAGGATGTCTGGGGTCCAACAGTACCTTGCAGGCTTTAGTGAGGGACGCTGGCCCATGTTGACTCCAACGCTTCCCGCAGTTGTGTCAAGATGGCTGGATGACTGTTGGGTGGTGGACCATTCTTGATACACACGGGAAACTGTTGAGCGTGAAAAACCCAGCAGGGTTGCAGTTCTTGACTGAAATCGGTGCGCCTGGCACCAACTACCCATAACCCCGTTCAAAGGCACTTCAATATTTGCTCTTGCCCATTCACCCTCTGAATGGCACACATACACAATCCAAGTCTCAATTGTTTTCGAGGCTTAAACATCCTCTTTAAAAGGTGCACTATGCAGAAATCTCTCCTCCATTTCCTGGTTGCTCAAATTCTATTAGTTTGTCTATGTTCAGTTTATGTGACAAAACAAGCAAGTACATTGTACCATCTAAACCGCTGTGAAATATATTTTCCATAACCCCAAAACATTTTCAGCTGTTTGAAGCTGCAAAAACAAAAAGTAAAAAAATGTACACCGGAAGCATAGAAATAGCGCACATAGACCAGATCTACCACTTCTTAGACTTGCTTTCAATGAGAATGACAGATCTATAACTCACATTTCTATGTGAATTTGGTTGGTCAGTCTATGTCATGGAAACAGCAGGTGTTCTTAAAGTTTTGTACACTCAGTGTATACAGTATATATTATTATAGGCTACTAAACTACATTTCCAGTGGCACAGTGACTCACCTAATGATGAAAATGAAGCCGGTGTACTCATCCTAGCAACAGACTATCTCAAGATGAGCTACTTTGGAAAAAAACAGGACTGCTGTTCGCCAAAAAAAATATAAAAAAATGGGAGTGGTTGAGAAAAAAGCTGGTTCTATTGGTTCTACAGACAGATTAGTCTTCTCTTTTCAGCAGTACGCGTTTCATTCCAAACTGTAAGTTTTCCGCGATTGTATTTTGAAATGAGCAAAGGCAAACCCTACAGCTGCAAACCAACCATAGAAATATAATCCATAGATGGGCAGTTTCCATTCAAGTCAGTTCTGGCAGCCATTGCTAGTGTACCCATGAGTTTAACAGTCAAATTGCCAGGGTTAGAGGTTCCAAAACCATTCTATGGATAATATGTATGAGGGGCACAACAAGCTGTATATTTGACGCGCATGCTGCCCAAATTGCAGCCTTCCCGACTGTAGAGTAAATGAGGGATACAAAATACTGTTTATGTTATGGTGTGCATTTTCCTGGCATGGTTTAGGACCACTAGTAGACTCTATGCCAAAATACTGTTTATGTTATGATGTGCATTTTCCTGGCATGGTTTAGGACCACTAGTCGACTCTATGCCAAAATACTGTTTATGTCATGGTGGGCATTTTCCTGGCATGGTTTAGGATCACTAGTAGACTCTATGCCAAAATACTGTTTATGTTATGATGTGCATTTTCCTGGCATGGTTTAGGACCACTAGTCGACTCTATGCCAAAATACTGTTTATGTTATGGTGTGCATTTTCCTGGCATGGTTTAGGACCACTAGTAGACTCTATGCATAGGCCAATTAAATGTGCTCTAGCAGCTCTTGTTGGCCCAACACCAGCTTAAGACACTTTATGTTGGTGTTTCCTTTATTTTGGCAGTTACCTGTGTGTGTGCTTGGCATACTGGATCCTATTCCTACTAAACTGCTGAAGGAGCTGCTTCCTGTGCTTGGCCCTCCTATGTTGAACATAATAAACAGCTCTCTATCCACCGGATGTGTACCAAACTCACTAAAAGTGGCAGTGATAAAGCCTCTCTTGAAAAAGCCAAACCTTGACCCGGAAAATATAAAAAAACTATCGGCCTATATCGAATCTTCCATTCCTCTCAAAAATTTTAGAAAAAAGCTGTTGCGCAGCAACTCACTGCCTTTCTGAAGACAAACAATGTATACGAAATGCTTCAGTCTGGTTTTAGACCCCATCATAGCACTGAGACTGCACTTGTGAAGGTGGTAAATGACCTTTTAATGGCGTCAGACCGAGGCTCTGCATCTGTCCTCGTGCTACTAGACCTTAGTGCTGCCTTTGACACCATCGATCACCACATTCTTTTGGAGAGACTGGAAACCCAAATTGGTCTACACGGACAAGTTCTGGCCTGGTTTAGATCTTACCTGTCGGAAAGATATCAGTTTGTCTCTGTGAATGGTCTGTCCTCCGACAAATCAACTGTACATTTCGGTGTTCCTCAAGGTTCCGTTTTTAGGACCACTATTGTTTTCACTATATATTTTACCTCTTGGGGATGTTATTCGAAAACATAATGTTAACTTTCACTGCTATGCGGATGACACACAGCTGTACATTTCAATGAAACATGGTGAAGCCCCAAAATTGCCCTTGCTAGAAGCCTGTGTTTCAGACATAAGGAAGTGGATGGCTGAAAACTTTCTACTTTTAAACTCGGACAAAACAGAGATGCTTGTTCTAGGTCCCAAGAAACAAAGAGATCTTCTGTTAAATCTGACAATTCATCTTGATGGTTGTAAAGTCGTCTCAAATAAAACTGTGAAGGACCTCGGCGTTACTCTTGACCCTGATCTCTCTTTTGACGAACATATCAAGACTGTTTCAAGGACAGCTTTTTTCCATCTACGTAACATTGCAAAAATCAGAAATTTTCTGTCCAAAAATGATGCAGAAAAATTAATCCATGCATTTGTTACTTCTAGGTTAGACTACTGCAATGCTCTACTTTCCGGCTACCCGGATAAAGCACTAAATAAACTTCAGTTAGTGCTAAATACGGCTGCTAGAATCCTGACTAGAACCAAGAAATTTGATCATATTACTCCAGTGCTAGCTTCCCTACACTGGCTTCCTGTTAAGGCAAGGGCTGATTTCAAGGTTTTACTGTTAACCTATAAAGCGTTACATGGGCTTGCTCCTACCTATCTTTCCGAGTTGGTCCTGCCGTACATACCAATACGTACGCTACGGTCACAAGACGCAGAGCCTCCTAATTGTCCCTAGAATTTCTAAGCAAACAGCGGGAGGCAGGGCTTTCTCCTATAGATCTCCATTTTTATGGAACAGTCTGCCTACCCATGTGAGAGACGAGACTCGGTCTCAACCTTTAAGTCTTTACTGAAGACTTATCTCTTCAGTAGGTCATATGATTGAGTGTAGTCTGGCCCAGGAGTGTGAAGGTGAACGGAAAGGCTCTGGAGCAACGAACAGCCCTTGCTGTCTCTGCCAGGCCGGTTCCCCTCTCTCCACTGGGGTTCTCTGCCTCTAACCCTGTTACAGGGGCTGAGTCACTGGCTTGCTGGTGCTCTTTCATGCCGTCCCTAGGAGGGGTGCGTCACTTGAGTGGGTTGAGTTACTGACGTGATCTTCCTGTCTGGGTTGGCGCCCCCCTGGTTTGTGCTGTGGTGGAGACCTCTGTGGGCTATACTCGGCCTTGTCTCAGGATTGTAAGTTGGTGGTTGAGGATATCCCTCTAGTGGTGCGGGGCTGTGCTTTGGCAGAGTGGGTGGGGTTATATCCTTCCTGTTTGGCCCTGTCCGGGGTTTCTTCGGATGGGGCCACAGTGTCTCCGGACCGCTCCTGTCTCAGCCTCCAGTATTTATGCTGCAGTAGTTTATGTGTCGGGGGCTGGGGTTAGTTGGTTATACCTGGAGTACTTCTCTGTCTTATCCAGTGTCCTGTGTGAATTTAAGTATGCTCTCTCTAATTCTCTCGTTCTCTCTTCTCTCTGAGAACCTGAGCCCTAGGACCATACGTCAGGACTACCGGGCATGCTGACACCTTGCTGTCCCCAGTCCGCCTGGCCTTGCTGCTATTCCAGTTTCAACTGTTCTGCCTGCGGTTACGAAACCCCTACCTGTCCCAGACCTGCTGTTTTCAACTCTTAATGATCGGCTATGAAAAGCCAACTGAGAGACCTGAGCCCTAGGACCATACGTCGGGACTATCGGCCGTGGTGACTCCTTGCTGTCCCCAGTCCGCCTGGCCTTGCTGCTATTCCAGTTTCAACTGTTCTGCCTGCGGTTATGGAACCCCTACCTGTCCCAGACCTGCTGTTTTCAACTCTTAATGATCGGCTATGAAAAGCCAACTGAGATTTATTCCTGATTATTATTTGACCATGCTTGTCACTTATGAACATTTTTGAACATCTTGGTATGGTTCTGTTATAATCTCCACCGGCACAGCCAGAAGAGGACTGGCCACCCCTCATAGCCTGGTTCCTCTCTAGGTTTCTTCCTAGGTTTTGGCCTTTCTAGGGAGTTTTTCCTAGCCACCGTGCTTCTACACCTGCATTACTAGCTGTTTGGGGTTTTAGGCTGGGTTTCTGTACAGCACTTCGAGATATTAGCTGATGTACGAAGGGCTATATAAAATAAAATTGATTGATTGATTGATTGATCAAACTTAACTTATGCTCTCTGGTGTATTTTGAACATTGAGAGCGGGCTCTTGTGACAAAAAAATAAAAATAAACAAATAACGTGATTATATGACTCACACATTAATATATTATGCCGTTTATTTTATTTATTATTTGTATTATTTATCAGTTAACCAATCAAGGCAGGTCGCGGCCGGCTACGAAAGAGCCTGGATTCGAACCAGGATCTCTAGTGGCACTGCGCCACTCGGGTTTTATAAAAATAAACCACTATGTGTGTTCAGGTGTTTACGGAGACCCCTCTGGCAGTATTTTTCTAGATGTGAACACGATATCTCAAAAACACCAGATTTAATTGGTATTCGCCGCTGGGATGATGTAGCATCAAAATCAGCTTGGATACTTTGTGGCTGTGGTAACTAGATAATAATAATAATAATAACTAGATGCGATAACAGTTACGGACAAGATTGAATATAACTTGACTCCATCTGAGCAACAATGTCTTCCGAACAGGTGCTACAATTTGCATTGGCTATAATCCACATTGTTATATTGTGAATAAAAAATATTCACGTTGTCGGCCAGAAATAATGTCAAGGTAGCTAGCTACATGGTTGATAAAGCTACTGTGAATTTCCCTGCCTGGTACAAGATAGCAATATGACGATAGCTTTAGTACATTAGCTACCACGCAGTGTAAAATAATTAAATTTTGGCCATCATAGCTCTGCATTCATGGAAAATAACCTTGGCTTTGGCGTGCATTCAACTAGCTAATAACATTACTGGGATGGCCCCTTGATTCTCCAGAGCAATGGCTAATACCATTACTGGGATGGCCCCTTGATTCTCCAGAGCAATGGCTAATACCATTACTGGGATGGCCCCTTGATTCTCCAGAGCAATGGCTATGAAGATGTGTATGGATTGTAGAAGTGTTATACTCGACTCCTCTGCATTAAAATCCTTATTGGTTATATAAAATACCATGTAGTGAACATTACAATACAATCCTAATAACAGTGTTGTGTACATTTTTTTTTTCTGTAGGATTCCAGTTTTGAAGAGCCGCAGACCGTCCAGGGGCACAGGCAGGGATGCAGAAAGAATTGGACAGGAAGACTTATCCAAAAATGCAGGATCAATGAGTTAGCCAGCTTACAGTGCCTAGAAAAGTATTCATCCCCCTTGGCGTTTTTCCTATTTTGTTGCAATAGTTCTGCATGCTCAAGTTCTGTTTTTTTTGGTCTTATTTCTTGTTTGTTTCACAATAACAAATATTTTGCATCTTCAAAGTGGTAGGCATGTTGTGTAAATCAAATGATACCAACCCCCCAAAAAATCCATTTTAATTCCAGGTTGTAAGGCAACAAAATATGAAAAATGCCAAGGGGGGTGAATACCTTCGCAAGCCACTGTACTTGCCTTAAAAAAAATAATAATAATATATATATATATATATATATATATATATATATATATATATATATATATATAAGCTTTAAATGGTATAATTGACTCAGTAACCAAGTTTAGATTTCCTAATGAACCAGAAATGTCATAGTTACTCCTTATTCTTTATCAAAGTTAGATGGCTAAGTTATTGATCCTGCCTTGCAGTATACCCCTCTCAATATGAATATGTACATTATGAATAAATACTGTTAGAATAGGGATTGTTATTTTTTCTGTCTGTTCCTTTATTACATGTAGATTGACCATATATTCCCTTAAAGCCACATTCTGTAAGATACATATGCAACTCAAATGTAAACAATATATTATTTGTAGTGCACACTCAGTCACACAGACACAAACGCACACATAGAAAACCCAGAGCCAGTTTGAAAAGGACCATTTAATCACAGAGAGCGTACAAATTGAAACTGTCGTGCTCGCTATTAAAACTGACATAACTCATTTTCAATGAATGTCTTTAGATAAAAAGACTAACATACAAATGTATTGTTAAATAGGCTTTTAAAAGGCCCAGTGCAGTCAAAAACACCTTATATAAATCTTTCCACACTGAGGTTGGAATAATACTGTGATATAGTGAATATGATGATAATGCCCTTTTAATGTAAGAGCTGTTTGAAAAGACCGCCTGAAGTTTCAGCCTGTTTTGGTGGGATGGAGTTTTGGCCCGCTTGACATCATCATCAGGCAGTAAATTAGTTAACAGACCAATAAGAAAGAGAGTTCCAAACCTCTCTGCCAATAACAGCGACTCAGACCACTCCCACACATTGCTAGCAAAATTCTTGCTTGAGAAATTGCTCTTTGCTAAGAAGCACTTTTTGTTTTGTACATTTTAATTGAAAACAATCACAATAAGGTACCTAATTGTTACCCAGAAATGATTTGATATCGAGATTTTTTTTTTTTTTAACGGCTGCATTGGACCTTTAAAGCTTAGTTGAAACAATAACTAAGCGGTCACTCTGCCTCTGTTTTGGTAAAAGGCTGAGGGATGGGCCTGGAGGAATGTAACCATTATCAAAATCATAGACAGAGCTATGGATGCAAGGACTGACCTTCCATGACATCAACATTATAGTTTTTAACCATGTTGAGGCTATACAATGTTGGTTTACATTTACATTGTTTGCAAACATTGCAACAAATCAAGTATTTATTTTGGAATCTGAGTGTGACAGTTGAACTAAGCTCATGAGACATTTATAAGTTATATTCGTCAAGAATCAATGAGTACGTATCATTAATTTACAAGTCAAAAGATGTATGTAGCAACTAAGGATTCTAGCTTCAACCAAGTTGTAAATTAATGATACGTACTCATTGATTTAACAAAAACACTAATTCTCAAGTCAGAAACATAAGACAGAACATAGCTTTTTCATTCTCTCATGTGCTTTCAAGCACCATAACCGGGTAAAACTCTTTCCGCACCGGGAACAGTGATGAGGCTTCTCTCCTGTGTGTGTCCTCTCATGCTCTTTTTAGGCTCCCTAACTGGGTAAAACTCTTTCCACAATGAGAGCACAATGGTTTTTCGCCTGTGTGTATTTTTTTCATGCGCTTTCAAATGACAACGCTGGATAAATCTCTTTCCACACTGAGAGCATTTGAAAGGCCTCTCTACAGAGTGTGTTCTCTCTCCCATGGTGATAAAAACATATTTTCACACTGGGAGCATTGATATGGCTTCTCTACAGCGTGTGTTCTTTTATGCCTTTTCAAGTTCCCTAAATGGGTAAAACTCTTTCCACACAGGGAGCAATAGTAAGGTTTCGCTCCTGTGTGTGTCCTCTCATGCTCTTTCAGTTGCCCTGACCAGCTAAAACGCTTTCCACACTGGGAGCAGAGGTAAGGCTTCTCCCCTGTGTGTGTTCTCTTATGTGATTTCAGGGCTGCTGATGAAACATATCTGTTTTCACACTGGGAGCAGTGGTAGGGCTTCTCCCCTGTATGTGTCATTTCATGCATTTTTAGTTTCCTTAACTGAATAAAACCTTTTCCACACTGGGAGCAGTAATAAGACTTCTCCCCTGTGTGCGTTCTCTTGTGTTCTTTCAGGTGGCCTAACCGGATAAAACTCTTTCCACACTGGGAGCAGTGATGAGGCTTCTCCCCTGTGTGTGTCCTCTCATGTTCTTTTAGGTTCCATAACCTTGTACAACTCTTTCCACACTGGGAACATTGGTAGGGCTTTTCTCCTGTGTGTGTACTCTCATGCACTTTAAGGTTCCCTAACTTGGTAAAACTCTTTTCACACTTGGAATTGTGGCGTCGTCTCGCTGGTTTGGATGTCTCTGGTTCTTCTGAAATACACTTTCCACTGTCTGAGTTAGAGTCTTGTCTCTCTCCTGCCAAAGACAAATAGAGTATTTAGTTAAATACTAAATTGAGACCTGAAATAAAACTGAATGATACCTAGGTTTAATCCAGACTAGGTCTCTCAAAACCTGAGTTCAGTTTTGAGAACATTTAATAAAAAAAAAAACATCCTGTTTGGGTTCCGCTGGCAGGCACTGAAATGCGTCACTTTTTTTGAAAAATAACTATGAATTAACAGACTTCTTTTCAAATAATTTTCAACACATAGCCCAATGTTAAGGTGTGAGTGGTTCACTGTAGCTAGCGTAATCTGTCTGTTCACAATTCACCGGTGTGAAGGAACATGGCTGCTCTCAACACCCGACAACAGAAAGAGTTGGCCACTACTATCCAAGAGATTGTTCGTGAGGTAATTACATCTGCCCTCGACTTGCAATTAAAACAGATAAATTAATCTCTTGCACTGCTCACTTCTAAAGTGGATACCCACTCAACGAAAGTGGATACCCACTCAACGAAAGTGGAACGTTTGGAGACAGCAGCCAATGTGACAGAGTGGCGACTCCACGAACTTCGCTAGAAGGGGAAAATCAATCTCCTAAAAAAAGATAACAGAAACACTAGAAAAGCATTCCGGGTAAATTCAATGGACCCGTTGTGGAAGCGGGCAACCCAACTTTCTCAAAGCAATATTTTCTATGAACTGTTTGGGCAGGACAAGCTGGATCCACGCCGCTGATAAACATTGCGCACCGCACGGGGTGCTCTCCGGAACCGATCTCAGTGTATGATTGTACAAATCATACAAAAATATTATTATGTTGTCTGTGGTCCAGGACTTGGTTATTATTATGTTGTCTGTGGTCCAGGACTTGGTTATTATTATGTTGTCTGTGGTCCAGGACTTGGTTATTATTATGTTGTCTGTGGTCCAGGACTTGGTTATTATTATGTTGTCTGTGGTCCAGGACTTGGTTATTATTATGTTGTCTGTGGTCCAGGACTTGGTTATTATTATGTTGTCTGTGGTCCAGGACTTGGTTATTATTATGTTGCCGCTAGCTATTCTCTCCTGGAATTTTAAAGGCCTAAACTGTCCTATTAAATGTTCTAAATGTCTTGATATCCTAGAAAAAGCTTTATTTTCTTTAATCAAGAAAATAGAAATTCGACATACACTACTACGCGGACAAAAGTATGTGGACACCCCTTCAAATGAGTGGATTCGGCTATTTCAGCCACACGTTGCTGACAGGAGTATAAACTTGAGCACAGAGCCATGCAACATCCATAGACAAACATTGGCAGTAGAATGGCCTTAATGAAGAGTTCAGTGACTTTCAATGTGGCACTGTCATAGGATGCCACCTTTCCAACAAGTCAGTTCGTCACATTTCTGCCCTGCTAGAGCTGCCCCAGTCAACTGTAAGTGCTGTTATTGTGAAGTGTAAACATCTAGGAGTAACAACGGCTCAGCCGCGAAGTGGTAGGCCACACAAGCTCACAGAACGGGACCGTATAGAAGCGCTGTAGTGCATAAAAATCGTCTGTCTTCGAGCTGCAAAACTCACTACCAAGTTCCAAACTGCCTCTGGAAACAACGTCAGCACAATAACTGTTCGTTGGGAGTTTCATGAAATGGGTTTCCATGGCCGAGCATCCGCACACAACCCTAAGATCACCATGCGCAATGCCAAGCGTCGGCTGGAGTGGTGTAAAGCTCGCCGGCATTGGACTCTGGAGCAGTGGAAATGCGTTCTCTGGAGTGATGAATCGTCTGGCAGTCCGACTGACAAATCTGGGTTTGGCGGATGCCAGGAGAACGCTACCTGCCCCAATGCATAGTGCCAACTGTAAAGTTTGGTGGAGGAGGAATAATGGTCTGGGGCTGTTTTTGACATTCTAGACGATTCTGTGCATCCAACTTTGTGGTAACAGTTTAGGGAAGCCCCTTTCCTGTTTCAGCATGACACAATGCCCCCGTGCACAAAGCTAGGTCCATACAGAAATTGTTTGTCGAGATCAGTGTGGAAGATCTTGACTAGCTTGCACAGAGCCCTGACCTCAACCCCTTCGAACACCTTTGGGATGAATTGGACGCCGACTGCGAGCCAGGCCTAATCACCCAACATCAGTGCCCGACCTCACTATTGCCCGTGGCTGAATGGAAGCAAGTCCTCGCAGCAATGTTCCAACATCTAGTGGAAAGCCTTCCCAGAAGAGTGGAGGCTGTTATAGCAGCAAAGGGGGGACCAACTCCATATTAATGCCCATGATTTTGGAATGAGATGTTCGACGAGCAGGTGTCCACATACTTTTGGCAATGTAGTGTATGAGCTTGTCTGACCACCACGCGTACTACTGACAACTTCAAATATGAGAATCTCCTAGAAGAGTCACAAGATGGTGTTTCAACATTTAATTACTACAAAATTCTACAGTCTGCGATGAATTTAGAAATGAAACTAAATGAATTCATAACGATCAATAATATAATTCAGGTCGATGACCCCTGGATTCTATGGGGTCACCAACGTTTTTATTAAAAATAATGCAACTGCATTTGCACCTGGGTTGAATAAATCACAATTAAAAGAAGATATCAGAATTGGAAAAGTTGTTAACTGTGTTCGAGCTTTTCTCAACAAACACTATTTTCAGACCTGGTAGCTATTACTCTTTCAGAAGTCAAGACAGAACTTAATTTATTGATAAGACAGAGAGCAGAATGTTCCATCCATCGAGTGTCTCAACCATTACTTCCTGGTCATCGTCCCAGTCCTGTACTGGATGGCCAACCAGCAACGCAGTAATGATCAATTAGCTGACATAGCAACTATTGAATCTGAAACAGGGGAATTACTATCAGAACCCAAATTAATCAATCAAAGATTCTCCCGCTTCTATAAAGAACTGACACTGTAGCTCCTCCAGTGACAGGCATGAGGCAAGAGGTCTTGATTTGAATACAGGGCTTTAATGCTGGTCAACCCGTGAGAACTGGTTTAAAGAAAGAAAAAATACATTAACAAAATAATGCCATATGCATGTCTCACACATCTGGCGTTATAATCAAGCTCATACAGCTAGACACTTTATGTATATTTTACACCAAAAAATGACGCACGTAAACACAAACACCCTCATAGCAAAATAAATAGTCAACAAACCTCATTGCTGCTTATCACACAGAGGTGCTAAACATCCTTTTAAATGTCCTTTATCTTCTTCTGTATACTTTCTTTGTAAGTATGCACTTAAACACGATAACAGTGGAAAAATAATTCGCTTTTTTGCGGTAAAGTTTTCTCGGTGCGTCGCTAAAGGCACTCGGGTGACAACACTCGGGCGGAACCAATAATTAGTTCCGTCTTGCTGTAAACGTACAATTCAGAAGAAATTAAATAATAAAAAGTGCAAATACATGAAATAAACTAAAGTGCTAATACATGAAATAAACTGGCGACAGAGGCAGTTACACTCCCACCAAATCACAAGTGATTTCTTAAAACTTGGAGACAAACCTACTGCATGAATAAATTAAATGAAACTCTGTCCTAATAAACAACTAATTAACTGTGTGTGAGTGTATGATAGAACCATCAGTCTGCTTCTAGCAATGTAACTGTTTTCTGAATGGGTCTCTCCAGGTAAACAGGTTTGGCTGTACGCTTTCCTCTTCCATCCAGGGGAGGAGTCACTGATGAGTAACTTGAGTCTCCCTCACTCTTTCATCACTTACAGGATACACCTCGATGACTCTTGCTAGCTTCCATTGGTTTCGTGGTGTGGCAGCATCTTGTAACAGAACAATGTCACCGACCTTTGCATTCTCTGCGATCTTTGGTACACTCTCTCATGATAGTGCTTGACGAGCAATGCAGAAACATGACTGTCTCTAGGAAGTACTGCTGGATGCCTCACATGTGGATGTAGGGCAGCATTAGCTAAGCGGCCTCCTACTCTGATTACACCTTGATCATCCAGGAACGGACATAGTTTGTGCAACTGGTTGGCTTTGTCTTTGACCTTTGTCTCCTTATGATGTCTAAGGCGTTGAATTTCTTGAGAGAGAGTTGCTTCCTGGACCATCTTGATTATGGTCAGCTCCGCCTCTTTCCTTTCCTCCAAGTTCGAGGCCTCACAGGACTTTGGCTTGAGACCTTTGATTTCCTTAGCACGGCGCTTGAGTCTGGCAACAGCCTTCACCATTCTTGCCCAGTCTGAGAACTTGTGTAGACGATCTAAAATTGTTTTTGCTTCTTCTGCCTGAGTGTCATGAACCTGAGCTTTCTTGACCTCTGGGTCACTGCTCTCGATCTCTCCCACCATGACAACTCCAGTTGGTAGCTCTTTTTGCCAAAGAAGGTCTGGACCTGTCTGGATAGTATCTTTGGATTCTCACACCAGCCAAGTTTTTTAGATCTTGCAACCAAGACTCCCACAGGGGTCGAAGGTCATCAGGCAAAGGATCATCCCAACTGAGCTTGTCACGACACATCTGCTGCAGGATCTGCTTTCCTACCAGGATGAAGGGTGCCACAAATCCAAGTGGGTCATACACAGAGGCAACTGTGGACAAGACCCCTCTGCGGGTAAGTGGATTTTCTTTGACAACCACGCTGAACTGCAGCTCATCAGAAGTCACACACCACTGTACTCCTAGTGCTCTTTCCATGTGTGGTTCTCCCAACATCATGGTCAGGTCCTTGACGGCTTTAGCACACTCTTCCTCAGGAATTGTGGCTAAGACTGCTTTGCTGTTGGAGATGAACTTGTGCAATCAAAGTTTGCCTGTGCGACAAAGCTCTCTTGCTTCCTTCACTAGTTGGATTGCTTGGTTTTCAGATTCTACACTTGCCAATCCATCATCGACGTAGAAGTTCTTCTGGATGAACCTGATGGTTTCTTCTCTAAAGCGTCCTTGTCCTTGAGCGGCAAGGTGCTTCAGGCCATAGTTAGCACATCCAGGTGATGAAGCTGCACCAAACAAGTGGACCTTCATTCGATAGATGGAGGGCTGGGCTTTAAGATCTCCATCCTTCCACCACAAGAATCTGAGGTAATCTTGGTCCTCTGGCTTAACATGGAACTGGTGGAACATACGTTCTATGTCACACATAACTGGCACACGACCCTTTCTGAACCGACACAAAACTCCCACCAAGGTGTTTGTTAACTCTGGGCCAGTCAGGATATGGTCATTCAAGGCTGTCCCTTGAAACCTTACAGAGCAGTCAAAAACGACACGGATCTTACCAGGCTTTTTGGGGATGATACACCCCATGGTGGGGGATGTACCACGCTGGGGTCTTGCTAATATCCTCTTCAGGGACAAGCTCGGCGTCTCCACAAGCTATTGTCTCATCCATAAAGGTCTTATAGTCTCTGCAGTACTGCTCATTTCCCTTTAACTTCTTCTCCAGACATCTGAGACGGTGGATGCCACATACCTTGTTATCTGGTAAGTTTGGTCTTCCTTTCTTGAAGGGAAGTGGCATTTCATAGTGCCCATCATCCTTGAGTCTGATGCCACTCTCCATAATTGACATGAACTGGAGATCCTCTTGAGAAAGGTGTTCATCTTCTGAAGCCCTTTCTACAAAATCAGATTCCAACACCTTGATGATGACGTCTGTTGGAAGGACTACTTCTTTGATCTGTGTTCTACAGACATAGTGCACTTCGTTTGGGAGATTTGGAAGAACTGATGTCACTTGCTTCACAATGACTTGATGGCTTATTCCAAAGGCATCTCCAAAGTCAAGACATGGGTTGCCATAGCCGACTACACTCCAACCCAAGTCTGTTCTCTGAGCAAAGGGCTCATTTTCTTCCACCAGCAACCACTTGTCTTGGTACAAGAGCTTGAGGACAGTTGTAGCCAATTAGTAGGCCGATGTCACAGCTCTGCAGAGGAGCAATTTCATCTGCAATGTGCTCAAGATGAGACCATGCCTTGGCAGTCTCTGGTGTGGGAATATGATCTCTGTTTGCAGGGATGAATTCTCTTGAGTAAGTTACTGGCAGGTAGATTATCTTATCGGAGTAGAATCCTCTTATTTGTAGATCAGTCAGCCTTCTGCTAGGCACCACTGTATTTCTTGAAGCCATTGTGGAGAGCTTTAACTGGACTGGTTCATTTTTAGTGTGAAGCACCTTTGCTGTCTCTTCAAGGATGAAGGTCGTGTCACTCTGTGTATCGAGAAGAGCGTACACAAGAACTTCATGATTTGGCTTACTTGTAGTGGACAACCACATAGGAATGACTGAGGATGTATGGGTGCCTTTAACATTCTGGATAACTCTGTTAGATGTTACCTCGCGTGGTGGTTTTGTCACCCTCTCTTGTGGACGATCTGTCGTTCCTTCTCTTGACTTGTCACTCTCCATTTCTCCATCAGTCCTTGTTGACATTCCTCTTTCTTTGCTGCGATTATCGTGTAGGCAGGTTGGATGTCCTTTCTCACAAGTATCACAGATCCTTCTATTTTCACACTCCTTTGAGCGATGGCCAGGCTTCAGACAGCCAAAGCACAACTTCATCCCTTGAACAAACTTGACTCGCTCAGAGATGGTTTTATTCATAAATTTCCAACACTTGTGTAGACTGTGACCTGACTTCACACAAAAAACACAGCTTGTGGAGGAAGCTTTTTCATCTGAGTTAGTTGCTAGTACCTTTGCTCCGAGAGCTCTGTTCTTTAAAACCTTGATCTGCTCACCTTCAGCAGGTTTCAGAGCATGGAGAGATGTTATTGGGTTATTAGCAATCTTAGCTTCACGTGTGAGAAACTTTACAAACTGCTGGAAGCTTGGGAATGTGTGACTTTCTTCCTCCACTTCTATGACCTTTCTGTTCCATCTCGAGGTCAGCCAGTCTGGAAGCTTTGCAAGTAACTTCTGGTTCTCATTGCAGTCATTAAGTACTTCGAGGCCTCTGATCTGAGTCATAGCAGCCTCACAGCTCCGAAGAAAATCAGCAAACTCTTGAAGTTCGATACTGCCTTTGGAGCTTATCTTGGGCCATGCCTCCAGCTTATCTCTGAATGCTTTGGCTATGAGGAATGGATTTCCACATCTTTCCTCGAGAATCCTCCATGCTGCGTGATAGGCTGACTCTGAACCAAGCAGGAAGTAGCTCTCTATAGCCTTTTTAGCAGGTCCACCCACATACTTTCGCAAGTAATATATATTTTCTTCGGCTGGAATGTTTTTCCGATCAATGAGTGTCTGAAATGAAACCTTCCAGTCATTGAATCTGAGTGGGTCGCCATTGAATATTGTTGGTTCAGGTATAGGAAGACGACCTGCACTGATGGACTCTGCAAGTGCTCTAACAAGAGCTGCTGTGCTGTCATCCTGCTTTGAATGTGCCCGGTCTTGTGGTGAAGAATGGTGCTGCAACAGATTATTTTCATGTTTAACTTCTTCCTTTTCTTCATACAGACACTTTGATGGAGTAGACTGCTTATTTCTTTATCTGAGCACTCACTCTGATCATACACTCGCTGACGTGCCTTAGCAGCCTTTAACTTTTTAACTGTCTCTAGTCGCTCCAGTTGTCTCCGCTTTGCATCTAGCACCTTTTGTCTCTCTGCAGCTTCAGCTTCAAGCCTTTCCAATTCCTCAATGCAACACTCTTGTTCTAGTAGTACTTCTAGAGTAGCTTCATTGGCAGCAACTTCAGCAGCGGCATCTTGTCTGCTAACAGAAATCCGACTTGAATGTCTGGAGCTGCTTTGAGCATGAGAGGACTTAGTGCATTGGGATTTGATACTTATCTTGTCTGAGGCTACAGACTTGAATATAGACGATGTCGTCCTGTTGCCTCGTTGTTCATCTCCTCCACCGTTATCTGCTGTCTCCAAACGATCTTTTGCAGTTTGGATGATCTTCTAGTTACTGCATCACAGGTTTCAATTCTGCGACGTGTGTCATGGTCAGGGTTGTCTATGCGCCTTAACTCATCATAAGCAATGTTCAGATTCTCTGAGGCAGCACTTATTTTGCTTATGTGTTCATGTAGCAGGTTGTTTGAGCATTGTCCACTCAAAGCTTGCTTGGCGTCTTTAGCAATAGCCTTCCACTCCTCATAGCTCACAGTGAAACGGTGAGCAAATCTTCTTATTTGCTCATTGTACAGTTCTTGGCCCTTTTCTGTTAACTTTCGGTCTCTTTGGCTTCTTCGTGGTTCTTGTGAGGAAGTGTGGTCATTAGCTCTTGTGCCTTTAGTAGCCTGTGGTTGCATGTCTATGCACTGCTGTTCTATACTTTCACCTACATTAACCTGCTTTCTCCCAGAGGTAAGACTAGGCTCTGACATTGTTACTTGGTGTACTTAAATATGGGTTAAATCTAATTTGGCCTGTAGCTAAGTGATTCAGCCCCCATTAGCTATTCACATTTATACTATTTTTACCACTAATATTATTTTTTAGAACATATTCACATCTACTTCACACAAATCAATATCACGTTGTTCTATGAAATGCAAAATTCAGTCTCTTGGTTGTAGCTTAGTTAACACTCAAACATACACACAACTATACCGTATGAATATGAAGGCAAAAATGTGTCAGTCTCTTGTGGGAAATAGTTTAAGCTTCTTTGCATCAGCTGGATTCATGGTAAGGCGCCTGGATTCTTCTGTGGATGCTGCGGCTGTGTAAATGTCAGGAGCAGATGCACACTCTTGGATGTAGAGATGTCCCTTCTTGTCCATGGATCACGGCTCTTTGGTACTGTCTTCCTCGTCTACTCATGCAGAGCAGATGAGTTCTCACTGTAGCTCCTCCAGTGACAGGCATGAGGCAAGAGGTCTTGATTTGAATACAGGGCTTTAATGCTGGTCAACCCGTGAGAACTGGTTTAAAGAAAGAAAATACATTAACAAAATAATGCCATATGCATGTCTCACACATCTGGCGTTATAATCAAGCTCATACAGCTAGACACTTTATGTATATTTTACACCAAAAAATGACGCACGTAAACACAAACACCCTCATAGCAAAATAATTAGTCAACAAACCTCATTGCTGCTTATCACACAGAGGTGCTAAACATCCTTTTAAATGTCCTTTATCTTCTTCTGTATACTTTCTTTGTAAGTATGCACTTAAACACGATAACAGTGGAAAAATAATTCGCTTTTGCGGTCAAGTTTCCTCGGTGCGTCGCTAAAGGCGCTCGGGTGACAACACTGGCGAAAACCAATAATTAGTTCCGTCTTGCTGTAAACGTACAATTCAGAAGAAATTAAATAATAAAAAGTGCAAATACATGAAATAAACTAAAGTGCTAATACATGAAATAAACTGGCGACAGAGGCAGTTACACAATGTTTATCTGTAGTCTACGGACCTTTTAGATCAGGGAGGTAGAGGACCGAGACATTATATTTCAACATGTGACTCTCTGCCTAAAGTCAAAAGACAAAATGGAGAATAGAGAACATGTAACTCCACCTTCACTTCCGTTCGACTGAAAAAAAGGACTTCCGCCAACATACAAAATAATAATACAGCAGTAGTCTGCTTAGCTCATTTTCAAAAGTTACAGTCCGATATAATTTTAACATTCCTCCTTTGTTCAATCATGTTGTCTGGTGTTCTACTCTGCACGGAGCGTAAGGTCACAAGAGAAAAGAGCCAGGCTCCGCCTTCACTTCCGTTCAACTTAAACGTTGGGATTCGGCCAACATACAAATAATACTCCAGTCGTAGGAAGCCTTCTGCTTTTAGTAACTCATTTTCTAAAGTTAACGCAGTTTCTCTGGACCCCGCAAGGTTGGACTTTGGGCCTCTATATATAAAATAACATTGAATGTTTCAGCCAGATATCCACTCACAAACCGATCGCTGTACATCGTGCTGAAATAGAGACATGTCTATGCGGCTTCATGCCTAATTAATTGATGATAGTGTTCCTGTGGTGCAAGAGAATGTAAAGCTTTGCTTTAGCTAATGGATAAAGGTTTATTGGTAGGCCTCTATTTGGTCGTCATTTTCTCATGTTAAACATTTTAGTAATTTAGCAGACGCTCTTATCCAGAGCGACTTACAGTTAGTGAGTGCATATTTTTATTTATTTTTTCATACTGGCCCCCGTGGGAATCGAACCCACAACCCTGGTGTTGCAAACGACATGCACTACCAACTGAGCTACACGGGGCCTAACATTTCACGAAATCTATACACGGTGTCGTAATGCTGCAATTTTATAGCCTGCTGGCTGGTGGTAATAATGTCATTTATTGTTCAGTAATTAAAACTGGACATTCAAACATTGCAGATTTTAAAATAAATGTTCCATGTATACTAATCAGCTACTAATAGATTTTTTTAAATAATATACAACTGTCCTGTAGCTGCTACCTGAACCTGCATGACATGAACCCTCCTCGTGCTCTCTCCAAGCTTGGATAGAATGCTGTTGTGCATAAATCTATTTAAATTAAATAAAGAAATATCATTTACATACACTACCGGTCAAAAGTTTTAGAACACCTACTCATTCAAGGGTTTTTCTTAAATTTTTAATATGCTCTACATTGTAGAATAATAGTGAAGACATCAAAACTATGAAATAACACATATGGAATCATGTAGTAACCAAAAAAGTATTTGTATTCATTAGGGATCCCCATTAGCTGCTCCCAAGGCAGCAGCTACTCTTCCTGGGGTCTAAAAAATATTTGTGATTCTTCAAATAGCCACCTTTTGCCTTGATGACAGCTTTGCACACTCTTGACATTCTCTCAACCAGCTTCATGAGGTAGTCACCTGGAATGCATTTCAATAAACAGGTGTGCCTTCTTCAAAGTTAATTTGTGGAATTTCTTTCCTTCTTAATGCATTTGATTCAATCAGTTTTGTTGTGACAAGGTAAGGGGGGTACACAGAAGATAGCCATATTTCGTAAAAGACCAAGTCCATACTATCCAAGATGGCGAAGTAGTGCAGTCCTGTTTCTTTCGTGTGTCTGTAAATAGCCTGTAAATACCCTGTTTTTTTTGTATTTTTCGTGCATGTTTCCCTATCAGACTTTTCATCCTTCTAGAAAATATACTTTCCTGCAACCCGCCTCACTCAATGTGGAACGGATTCTATTGTTGACTTACCTTTGTCTAGAATCTAGAATCTCCAGTTGAAACTAGCTAGCCAGTTTCAGCTAACTAGCTACTTGCTACTAGCCACAGCTAGCGGTGTTTCACTCAGAACATTGGATTTTTTCAGCGGGATTAATTTTAATCACTGGACATTGATCACGGATATTCGCCAGTCTGCTACAGCGTTATCGACACAGAACATATCAGTTTTTCCGCCGGAATCACTGAATCACTGGACTTTAACTCCGGATTCATCGCTACCAGCTGGCTACAACAAAACGGACGCTGTGGTCTGGCTAAGCATCCTGAGCTAGGCCCATCTCCCGGCTATCTACCTCTCTGTCAACCGGACGGGACCACCTAGTGTTGACACGAAGCCCCGCCCGATCCTACACGACTGGTCTTGCCGACTAAATCGTCTGATGTGGTTACGACGTTAACCACGAGGTTCCATCCATCTGCTAGCCCTTACTAGCCCCTGCTAACCCTCTTACTCACTAGTGCTTCACCACCGACCTTATGATAACTCAGCTATACAGCTGATATCTGCTGGACTGTTCCTTTTTACGGTACTACATCCTGTTTATGTTTAGCCTCAGCCCAAACATGGTTAGTTTATTGTTGTTTCGGTTATTTCTAATTGTACTATATCACTGTAGACCCCCAGCCTAGCTAAACCTGCCTTAGATAGCTATTTTGTCCCTCCCCCATACACTCAGAGACCGACTCAATTTATGCCTCTAGAGATACTATCTCTTTCATTGTTACCCAACGCTCAGGTTTACCTCCACTTTACTCATATCCTTCCATATCCTTGTCTGTACATAATGCCCTGAATCTTTTCTATAACACCCGGAAATCTGCCCCCTTTATTCTATGTACCCAACGCACTAGAAGACCAGTTCTTAAAGCCTTTAGCCGTATCCTTATTCTAGTCCTCCTCTGTTCCCTCTGGTGATGTAGAGGCTAACCCAGGCCCTGCAGCCCTCAGTATCACTCCTACTCCCCAGGCGCTATCATTTGATGACTTCTGTAATCGCAAAAGTCTTGGTTTCTTGCACATAAATATCAGAAGTCTACTTCCTAAGTTTGAGTTATTCACTGCGTTAGCACACTCTGCCAACCCTGATGTTCTAGCAGTGTCTGAATCCTGGCTCAGGAAGGCCACCAAAAATTCTGAAATTTCCATCCCTAACTATAACATTTTCCGTCTAGATAGAACTGCCAAAGGGGGTGGAGTTGCAATCTACTGTAGAGATAGCTCTGCAGAGCTCTATCATACTATCCAGGTCTGTGCCCAAACAGTTTGAGCTTCTACTTCTAAAAATCCACCTTTCCAGAAATAAGTCTCTCACTGTTGCCGCTTGCTACAGACCCCCCTCAGCCCCCAGCTGTGCCCTGGACACCATATGTGAATTGATTGCCCCCATTTAACCTCAGAGTTTGTACTGCTTGGTGACCTAAATTGGGATATGCTTAACACCCCAGCCATCCTACAATCCAAGCTAGATGCCCTCAACCTCACGCAAATTATCAACGAACCTACCAGGTACAACCCTAAATCCGTAAACATGGGTACCCTCATAGATATCATCCTGACTAACAACCCTCTAAATACACCTCAGCTGTCTTCAACCAGGATCTCAGCGATCACTGCCTTATTGCCTGCGTCCGTAACGGGTCCGCGGTCAAACGACCACCCTCATCGCTGTCAAACGCTCCCTAAAACACTTTAGCGAGGAGGCCTTCCTAATTGACCTGGCCCAGGTATCCTGGATGGATATAGATCTCATTCCGTCAGTAGAGGATGCCTGGTTGTTCCAAAAGTAATTTCCTCTCAATCTTAAATAAACATGCCCCATTCAAAAAATACAGAACTAAGAACCGATATAGGCCCTGGTTCTCCTCAGACTTGACTGCCCTTGACCAGCACAAAACATCCTGTGGCGTACAGCATTAGCATCAAATAGCCCCCGCGATATGCAACTTTTCAGGGAAGTTAGGAACCAATATACACAAGCAGTCAGGAAAGCAAAGGCTAACTTTTTTCAAACAGAAATTTGCTTCCTGTAGCACTAACTCCAAAAAGTTTTGGGACACTGTAAAGTCCATGGAGAATAAGAGCACTTCCTCCCAGCTGCCCACTGCACTGAGGCTAGGAAACACTATCACCACCGATAAATCTACAATAATCGAGAATTTCAACAAGCATTTTGCACAGCTGGCCATGCTTTCCATCTGGCTACCACTAACCCGGCCACCAACTCTGCACCCTCTGCTGCAACTTGCCCATGCCCCCCCGCTTCTCCTTCACACAAATTCAGACAGCTGATGTTTTGAAAGCGCTGCAAAATCTGGACCCCTACAAATCAGCTGGGCTAGACAATCTTGACCCTTTCTTTCTAAAACTAGCCACCGAAATTGTCGCAACCCCTATTACTAGTCTGTTCAACCTCTCTTTCATAACGTCTGAGATCCCAAGAGATTGAAAGCTGCCGCGGTCATCCCCCCTCTTCAAAGGGGTGACACTCTAGATCCAAACTGCTACAGACCTATATCCATCCTGCCCTGCCTTTCGAAAGTATTCGAAAGCCAAGTTAACAAACAGATCATCGACCATTTCCAATACCACCGTACCTTCTCCGCTATGCAATCCGGTTTCGAGCTGGTCACGGGTGCACTTCAGCCACGCTCAAGGTCCTAAACGATATTATAACCGCGATTGATAATAGACAGTACTGTGCAGCCGTCTTCATCCGACCTGGCCAAGGCTTTCGACTCTGTCAACCACCGATTCTTATTGGCAGACTAAATAGCCTTGGTTTCTCAAATGACTGCCTCGCCTGGTTCACCAACTACTTCTCAGATAGAGTTCAGTGTGTAAAATCGGAGGGCCTGTTGTCTGGACCTATGGCAGTCTCTATGGGGGTGCCACAGGGTTCAATTCTTGGGCCGACACTTTTCTCCGTGTATATCAATGATGTCGCTTCTTGCTGCTGGTGACTCTCAGATCCACCTCTACGCAGACGACACCATTTTGTATACATCTGGCCCTTCATTGGACACTGTGTTAACAAACCTCCAAACGAGCTTCAATGCCATACAACAATCCTTCAGTAGCCTTCAACTGCTCTTAAACACTAGTAAAACTAAATGCATGCTTTTCAATCGAACGCTGCTAGCACCCGCCCACCCGACCAGAATCACCACTCGACGGGTTGGACCTAGAGTATGTGGACAACTACAAATATCTAGGTGTCTGGTTAGACTGTAAACTCAACTTCCAGACTCACATAAAGAATCTCCAATCCAAAGTTAAATCTAGAATCGGCTTCCTATTTCGCAACAAAGCCTCCTTCACTCATGCTGCCAAACATGCCCTCGTAAAACTGACTATCCTACCGATCCTTGACTTCGCGATGTCATTTACAAAATAGCCTCCAACACTCTACTCAGCAAATTGGATGTAGTCTATCACAGTGCCATCCGTTTTGTCTCCAAAGCCCCATACACTACCCACCACTGTGACCTGTACGCTCTTGTTGGCTGGTCCTCACTACATGTCCGTCGTCAAACCCACTGGCTCCAGGCCATCTATAAATCACTGCTAGGCAAATCCGCCTTATCTTAGCTCATTGGTCACCATAGCAGCACCCACCCGTAGTCTGCGCTCCAGCAGGTATATCTCACTGGTCATTCCCAAAGCCAACACCTCCTTTGGCCGCCATTCCTTCCAGTTCTCTGCTGCCAATGACTGGAACGAATTGCAAAAATCTCTGAAGCTGGAGACTCTTATCTCCCTCAATAACTTTAAGCATCAGTTGTCAGAGCACCTTACCGATCACTGCACCTGTACACAGCCCATCTGAAATTAGCCCACCCAACTACCTCATCCCTATATTGTTATTTATTTTGCTCTTTTGCACCCCAGTATCTCTATTTGCACATAATATCTTGCACATCTAGCATTCCAGTGTTAATACTTGTAATTATTCTGCACTATAGCCTATTTATTGCCTTACCTCCATAACTTGCTACATTTGCACACACTGTATATATATTTTCTGTTGTATTTCTGACTTTATGTTTTTTTACCCCATATGTAACTCTGTGTTGTTTTTATTGCACTACTTTGCTTTATCTTGGCCAGGTCGCAGTTGTAAATGAGAACCTGTTCTCAACTGGCTTACCTGGTTAAATAAAGGTGAAATAACTTTTTTTTAAAAATGGTAAGAACAGCTCACATAAGCAAAGAGAAACGACAGTCCATCATTACTTTAAGACATGAAGATCAGTCACTCCGGAAAATTTCAAGAACTTTGAAAGTTTCTTAAAGTGCAGTCGCAAAAACCATCAAGCTCTATGATGAAACTGGCTCTCATGAGGACCGCCACAGGAATGGAAGACCCAGAGTTACCTCTGCTGCAGAGGATAAGTTCATTAGAGTTACCAGCCTCAGAAATTGCAGCCCAAATAAATGCTTCAGAGTTCAAGTCACAGACATACCTCAACATCAACTGTTCAGAGGGGGACTGTGTGAATCAGTCCTTCATGGTCGAACTGCTGCAAAGAAACCACTACTAAAGGACACCAATAAGAAGAAGAGACTTGCTTGGGCCAAGAAACACAAGCAATGGACATTAGACCGGTGGAAATTTGTCCTTTGGTTTGTAGTCCAAATGGAGATTTTTGGTTCAAACCGCTGTGTCTGTGTGAGACGAGTGTGGGTGAACGGATCAAATCAAATAAAATCTTATTGGCCAAATGCACCGAATACAACAGGTGCAGACATTACAGTGAAATTCTTACTTACAGCCCTTAACCAACAGTGCATTTTATTTAAAAAAAAGTAGAATAAATAAAATAACAAAAAAGTGTTGAGAAAAAAAGAGCAGAAGTAAAATAAAATAATAGTAGGGAGGCTTTACATACAGGGGGAACAGGTGCAGAGTCAATGTGCTGGGGCACCGGCTAGTTGAGGTAGTTGAAGTAATATGTACATGTGGGTAGAGTTAAAGTGACTGTGCATAAATAATTAACAGAGTAGCAGCAGCGTAAAAAGCTGGGGTGGGGGCAGTGTAAATAGTCCGGGTAGCCATGATTAGCTGTTCAGGAGTCTTATGGCTTGGGGGTAGAAGCTGTTGAGAATTATTTTGGACCTAGACTTGGCACTCCGGTACCGCTTGCCGTGCGGTAGCAGAGAGAACAGTCTATGACTAGGGTGGCTGGAGTCTTTGACAATTTTGAGGGCCTTCCTCTGACACCGCCTGGTATAGAGGTCCTGGATGGCAGGAAGCTTGGCCCCAGTGATGTACTGGGCCGTACGCACTACCCTCTGTCGTGCCTTGCGGTCGGAGGCCAAGCAGTTGCCATAACAGTCTGAGATGCAACCAGTCAGTATGCTCTCGATTGTGCAGCTGTGTAATTTTTTATCCTGAGGGAGAATAGGCTTTGGCGGATGATCTCCGCATATGTATTTCCCACCGTAAAGCATTGAGGAGGAGGTGTTATGGTGTGGGGGTGCTTTACTGGTGACACTGTCTGTGATTTATTTAGAATTCAAGGCACACTTAACCAGCATGGCTACCACAGCATTCTGCAGCAATACACCATCCCATCTGGTTTGAACTTAGTTGGACTATCATTTGTTTTTCAACAGGACAATGACCCACTTCCAGGCTGTGTAAGGGCTAATTTACCAAGGAAAGTGATGTAACTGCTGCATCAGATAACCAGGCCTCCACAATCCCCCAACCTCAACCAAATTGAGATGGTTTGGGATGAGTCGGACCGCAGAGTGAAGGAAAAGCAGCCAACAAGTGCTCAGCATATGTGGGAACTCCTTCAAGACTGTTGGAAAAGCATTCCAGGTGAAGCTGGTTGAGAGAATGACAAGAGTGTGCAAAGCTGTCATCAAGGCAAAGGGTGGCTATTTGAAGAATCTCAAATATAAAACATATTTTGATTTGTTTAACACTTTTTTGGTTACTACATGATTCCATATGTGTTATTTCATAGTTTTGATGTCTTCACTATTAGTCTACAATGTAGAAAATAGTCAAATTAAAGAAAAACCCTTAAATGATTAGGTGTTCTAAATATGTTGACCGGTAGTGTACGTATTCACACCTGAGTCAATACTTTATAGAAGCACCTTTTAGCAGCGGTTACAGTTGAGTCTTTCTGGGTAAGTCTCTAAGAGCTTTCTAAACCTGGATTGTGCAACATTTCCCCATTATTATTTTACAACTTCTTCACGCTCCGTCAAATTGGTTGTTGATCATTGCTAGACAACAGTGGCCGTAAATGCCGTTTAAGATGAGGGAGGACCATTATTTATTTTTTAATGAGCATGGCCTTATTTCTATTACAGCATGTTGGATGACTGTCATTCATATTCCATTCACCCAGTTCAATGTAACATCGATAGGTTTAGGGTACTACATGATACTCAACATTTCCCAATACCCATCATGAGGTTGCTACAACCTAGTCTATGAATGAAAGTTTACAACGTAGGTGACATACGGACAGTGACTCAATACCGCCTTGCACACTCTTGCCTGCAAATAGCTTATCTAGGGTGTAATAATTTGTCCAACAGTTGCAAACAAGAGTTTCTAATGGTCAAATTCAGATATGTTTATATGTTTGAGCCGGGTGTTTGAGTAAATAAACTAGCCAGCTAGCTAACATAGCATCCCTCTGTTTGAGCCGGGTGTTTGAGTAACTAAACTTGCCAGCTAGCTAACATAGCATCCCTCTGTTGGAGCAGGGTGTTTCAGTAACTAAACTAGCCAGCTAGCTAACATAGCATCCCTCTGTTTGAGCCGGGTGTTTGAGTAACTAAACTAGCCAGCTAGCTAACATAGCATCCCTCTGTTGGAGCAGGGTGTTTGAGTAACTAAACTAGCCAGCTAGCTAACATTGCATCACTCTGTTGGAGCAGCATGTTTGAGTAACTAAACTAGCCATCTAGCTTGATGGGAGTTGTACTATCGTACAGAGTGCTGTTGAGGCTACTGTAGACCTTCATTGCAAAACAGTGTGTTTTAATCAATTATTTGGTGACAGGTGAATATATTTAGTATAGTTTTATCTATAAAGGATGACTTTTTCAATGATTTACCATTTTTATGAAATTCACTGAGGAGGATGGTTCTCATCCCTTTCCTATTCAGAGGAGCCTCCACTGCTAGACAACCATTTTCAGGTCTTGCCATAGATTTTCAAGTAGATTTAAGTCAAAATTGTAACTCGGCCACTCAGGAACATTCATTATCTTCTTGGTAAGCAACTCCAGCATAGATTTGGCCTTGTGTTTTAGGTTATTGTCCTGCTGAAAGGTGAATGCATCTCCCAGTGTCTGGTGGAAGCAGACTGAACCAGGTTTTCCTCTAGGATTTTGCCTGTGCTTAGCACCATTCCATTTATTTTTATCCTGAAAAACTCCCCAGTCCTTAATGATTACAAGCATACCCATAACATGATGCAGCCACCACTAAGCTTGAACATTTGAAAAGTGGTAGTCAGTAATGTGTTCGATTGGATTTGCCCCTAACATAACACTTTGTATTCAGGACAAAAAGTTAATTGCTTTGCCACATTTTTTTGCATTATTACTTTAGTTGCTTGTTGCAAACAGGATGCATGTTTTGGAATATTTTTATTATGTACAGGCTTCCTTCTTTTCACTCTGTCATTTAGGTTAGTATTGTGGAGTAACTACAATGTTGTTGATCCATTCTCAGTTTTCTCCTATCACAGCCATTCAACTCTGTAACTGTTTAAAAGTCAGCATTAGCCTCATTGTGAAATCCCTGAATGGTTTCCTTCCTCTCCGGCAACTGAGTTAGGAAGGATGTCTCTATCTTTGTAGAGGCTGGGTATATTGATACACCATCCAAAGTGTAATGAATGAAGGAATATTCAATGTCGTCTACCCATAGGTGCCCTTCCTTGCGAGGCATTGGAAAACTTCCCTGGTCTTTGTGGTTGAATCTCTCCGACAACGTTAGTTGTGTGTTATTCGTCATGTTAGAGAACAGCTATTAGTTGTACAATAATCCACGGGGTTGAGTGTCTTGTTGTTTCAATTCAATAACACCATAGAGATTTGAGATCAATCAAGCTTTATTTATACAGCACATTTCAGACATGGAATTGAACACAATGTGCTTCACAGGAAAAAAACTAATAAAAACAATTAAAATAAAACTTAATATTTACTACACAAATATAAGAGGATAAAAATTACAATAAAAAATGCACGACTAAAAAGCACCCTGAGGAAAAGCACCACTAAAAAGGTGTGTTTTAAGATCTATTTTTTAAAATGCCACAGTTTCGTTCCCCCTCTGGTTCTCTGGCTATTCCAGAGGCTGGGAGGCATAGTAACTAAAGGCTGCCTCTCCATGCCTCTTGGTCCTAGGCTTTGGGATAGTTAAAACTCACTGCTGTTAATCAGATATCCACCCTCAGGCCTGGAAATACATCCACAGGTACACCTCCAATTGACTCAAATTATGTCAATTAGCCTATCAGAAGCTAATAAAACCATGACATCATTTTCTGGAATTTTCCAAGCTGTTTAAAGCCACAGTCAACATAGTGTATGTAAACTTCTGACCTGCTGGAATTATAAGTTAAATAATCTGTCTGTAAACAATTGTTGGAAAAATTACTTGTGTCACGCACAAAGTAGATGTCCTAACCGACTTTGCCATAACTATAGTTTGTTAACAAGAAATTTGAGGAGTGGTTGAAAAACGAGTTTTAATGACTCCAACCTAAGTGTATGTAAACTTCCGACTTCAATTGTATATGACATGTAATAACTAGTAAGCACACAGACTGTGTTTAAAACCCTGCTGTTAATATACAGTCGTGGTCAAAAGTTGAGAATGACACAAATATTAATTTTCACAAAGTCTGCTACCTCAGTTTTCATGATGGCAATTTGCATATACTCAAGACTGTTATGAAGAGTGATCAGATGAATTGCAATTCATTGCATTTTGCCATGAAAATGAACTTAATCCCCAAAAAACATTTCCACTGCATTTCAGCCCTGCCACAAAAGGACCAGCTGACATCATGTCAGTGATTCTCTCGTTAATACAGAGGTGAGAGTGTTGATGAGGACAAGGCTGGAGATCACCCTGTCATGCTGATTGAGTTAGAATAACAGACTGGAAGCTTTAAAAAGGAGGGTAGTGCTTGAAATCATTGTTCTTCCTCTGTTAACCATGGTTACCTGAAAGGAAACACGTGACGTCATCATTGCTTTGCACAAAAAGGGCTTCACAGGTAAGGATATTGCTGCTAGTAAGATTGCACCTAAATCAACCATTTATCGGATCATCAAGAACTTCAAGGAGAGAGGTTCAATTGTTGTGAAGGCTTCAGGGCGCCTAAGAAAATCCAGCAAGCGCCAGGACCGTCTCCTAAAGTTGATTCAGCTGCGGGATCGGGGCACCACCAGTGCAGAGCTTGCTCAGGAATGGAAGCAGGCAGGTGTGAGTGTATCTGCACGCACAGTGAGGCGAAGACTTTTGGAGGATGGCCTGGTGTCAAGAAGGGCAGAGAGGAAGCCACTACTCTCCAGGAAAAACATCAGGGACAGACTGATATTCTGCAAAAGGTACAGGGATTGAATTGCTGAGGACTGGGGTAAAGTCCTTTTCTCTGATGAATCCCCTTTCCGATTGTATGGGGCATCCGGGAAAAAAGCTTGTCCGGAGAAGACAAGGTGAGCGCTACCATCAGTCCTGTGTCATGCCAACAGTAAAGCATCCTGAGACCATTCATGTGTGGGGGTTGCTTCTCAGCCAAGGGAGTGGGCTCACTCACAATTGAGAGCAACTTCTCCCAACCATCCAAGAACAGTTTGGTGACGAACAATGTCTTTTCCAGCATGATGGAGCACCTTGCCATAAGGCAAAGGTGATAACCAAGTGGCTCGGGAACAAAGCATTGAAATGTTGGGTCCATGGGCCAGGAAACTCCCCAGACCTTAATCCCATTGAGTACTTGTGGTCAATCCTCAAGAGCGGGTGGACAAACAAAAACCCACCAATTCTGACAAACTCCAAGCATTGATTAGGCAAAAATTGGCTGCCATCAGTCAGGATGTGGCCCAGAAGTTAATTGACAGCATGCCATTGCAGAGGTCTTGAAATAGAAGGGTCAACACTGCAAATATTAACTCATTGCATAAACTTCATGTAATTGTCAATAAAAGCCTTTGACACTTATGGAATGCTTGTAATTATACTTCAGTATACCATAGTAACATCTGAGAAAAATATCTAAAAACACTGAAGCAGCAAATGTTGTGGTTTGTTTGTTTGCTAGCAAAGCTACCAAGGCTTCTGATAAGTCTGTGTTGTTGTTGAAAAAAGCGTCCTGTCCACTGGAGGAAACAGCTCTTGAAAGACTCACATCGTCATCTGCTGACGGGAGTGGGTAACGCAGTTTGGGAAAATATTCACTATACTGTGTTCATTCTGCCAAACAATATCATGTCATTTCAAAATAAGGTGAGCTGGATGGTAGACGGGGTTGATCATGGTGAGTTGGCTGGTAGTCAGGGTTGATCATGAGGATGGTGAGTTGGCTGGTAGACAGGGTTGATCATGGGTGAGTTGGCTGGTAGAGGGTTGATCATGGTGATGGTGAATTGTCCTCAGACATTGTTATCAGTCTTCAGATCCCTCTAGCTTGCTCGCTAAGCAAACCAAATAAATCTACCTGCCAACATTTCTGTAATCTCTGGTGAACAGACTTAACTGGTATCATAGCATCTGTCAACAGACTGTGGGACGGCAGTGACTTAAGGGACTTTTCTGACCACATCCCAACTAGTCAACATGTTAAACGGACTCTTGCCTTAACCCTAACGATAGACTTGCAGAGAGACGGGGAGGAGCTACCGCCCTGCTTTCTCTGAGCTGACCAATCCTGTTGTTGGGAAACACCCACACCATTCTGTTGTTGGAGTACGTACGCCCACACCATTCAAACACAGACTATTTCACTCACATTGCAATTAATAGAAATCTGGAAATAATGGATAGTTAAAGTTATCAGAGGGTGGACCCCTTGTTGACAGTTCATCAAATTACACTAAGGAAGGCCACATTAAGAAAGCTTGAGGTGGCAAAACTATTTTCTCCGATGTGTGTACACTAGTCTACCATTAACTGGATTGAGCTAACAAAAGTGGAAAGGTTACCCAACTGTGTGGTGTTTTCTCTTGTGTCTAGCCAGGTGTCCTGACTGAGTGAATCTCTTCCCACACCGATCACAACCAAAAGGCTTCTCTCCTGTGTGTATTCTCTTGTGTAAAGCCAGGCTTCCTGACTGAGTGAATCTCTTCCCACACTGATAACAACCAAAAGGCTTTTCTCCAGTGTGTGTTCTCTTGTGTTGTAGAAGTCCTTGTGAAGTGGCTAAGCTCATTCCACAATCAGAGCAGTGGTAAGGCTTCTCCCCAGTGTGCATTCTCTGGTGTATTACCAGCTGGTCTGATCTAGAAAAACTCTTCCCACATTGATCACAGCTGTAAGGTTTCTCTCCTGTGTGTATTCTCTTGTGTCCAGTCAGGTGTCCTGACTGAGTGAATCTCTTCCCACATTGATCACAGCTATAAGGTTTCTCTCCAGTGTGTGTTCTCTGGTGTATTACCAGCTGGTCTGATCTAGAAAAACTCTTCCCACATTGATCACAGCTGTAAGATTTCTCTCCTGTGTGTATTCTCTGGTGCATTTTAAGTTTTGCTGAAGAGGTGAAACTCTTTCCACAGTCAAAGCAGCAGTGAGGTTTCTTCCCTGTAAGTCTCTGCTGGTGTTTCTTGAGGTGTTCTGATCTGGAGAGACTCTTCTCTGCCTCGTCAGCAGCATGATGTTGGTTAGCCTCCCCAGATGATAAGCCCCTTCTACTGAGAGAGCGACAGTCAGGGCTGTCCCCTGTGAAACAAAGACAGACAGTTAGGGTTCCTTCTTCATATCGAAGTTAGTTCAAGGCCCAGCTTTCCAAACTCTTGTGATCAGATTTGAGCATTTTGGATGGGTTAAAATCATCAATGTAACCAATGGGGTAGGAGTGTTTCTAATGATTCTACATTTTAAGAAGGTTAGTGATTGTATTTAATGGTAATTAAGGACATCTAGGGAGTGTCCCAAAATAAATGAATGTAACAGCATAAACCCACTCTGTCCCGGTGTTTTCCTGCAGTCGACCAGCAGCACAGACACCCTCTTCAGACCCAGCAGTAAGTTACCAGGAGAGGCACGACCTGGGGACCCCAAGAGGGGGAGGGGGGAGGATGGTTGGAGGGAGAGGGAGGAGGGGGGTGGGATAGGTGTTTCCTGTAAATCCCAAAAAGAGGGAGTTAGTACACTAAGGGTAAAACAACACAACAATGGTATGATGAGGTCTTGCATTTAAATGGGGACGGCCACAACGGAGTGGAAACAATGCCCCCTTGCTGTTTAAGACTTAATGGACACCAAATACATTTTTTCCCAAACTCTGCTTCTTCATTCCGGTCCGTTGAACAACAGGAAGTTACCAAACCACAGAAGATGAAAAATGTGGTTTTCAACGATGGGTTTATGATATAGCTTGCAACTTGTAAACGATTACCCATTCCTAAAAGTCAGTACTACTTTCACAGCAATTTAAAAATAATTCACATTGTCTGTTTGCTTGCTACACAGATTTGCAGCGCTCAAATATTGTAACTGTATGTAACATGCACGATATGAACCCGGGGCTCCCACGGGAGAAACCAATATCTTACACTTCAGACCAATAGGACATTCCCTATCGGGAAAAAGGGCAAATTGATTTAGCTTATTTTTATATTAGACCCCAATTACGTTTCTATGTGAGAATTCCAAGAATATTTTTGGGCATTGCTGGCGATGGAATCAGCCAATAACAAAAGGGATGGAAGTATAGACAGCGTTCCTTGATCTGATCTACAGGCTATTTGATCTGATCTACAGGCTATTTGATCTGATCTACAGGATATTTGATCTGATCTACAGGATATGCATCAGACTATTTTGAAATGTTAACCTAATATAATACATTGCCTTTAGAACGTCTGCACTCCCTTGAACCTTTTTCACATTTTGTTACGTTACAAAGTGGGATTGAAATATATTAAATTGTAATTGATGTGCTAATTTAAATTGTCAATGTGGCTTTGATTGGATAGTTGATGTTACGTTGGAAAGCTTCATGTTGATGACAGTTTGCGATAGAACACATTAAAAAAAGGGTGGGTGTCATGTTGTGGCTGACAAATGTACTAAAATGTAATAACATCCAAACCATGAAATAACACATATGGAATAATGTTGTAACCAACAAAGTGTTAAACAAATCAGAATATATTCCAGGTGACTACCTCATGAAGCTGATTGAGAGAATGCCAAGAGAGTGCAAAGCTGTCATCAAGGCAAAGGGTGGCTATTTGAAGAATGTCAAACATCATATTTTGATTTGTTTAACACTTTCATGATTCCATATGTGTTATTTCATAGTTTTGATGTCTTCACTATTATTCTACAACGTAAAAATAAAGAAAACCCTTGAATGAGTAGGTGTGTCCAAACTTTTGACTGGTACTGTATATATTTCTTTCCACTTTCAAATGGTACAACAAAGACGTTTGGAGGTAGAGGGCTGCGGGCTCTGACAGAGATCATTGCAGCGCGGTCCGTATTTTCATGTTGCAGGCGGTCAGACAGAAAATGTTGTGATAAATATACTTGTCCCTTAGATTATTTGGAAACGGTGTCTTTCTGCTGTGTATGCGTTAGCCTAGCTATTGTACTAAAAGCACCTCTGTCACATTATTCACACACTAGCCTACCAGGCTACCTATGAATGGGCGAATAAATCACATGGCAGTTATCTTTCCAAGGAAATTCACTTAAATATAATTAGGCTATAGTTTACTACAGTGTCTGTTAATAGAAATAAGTTGGGGACGCTCAACCAATGTGAGTCGAGGTGAAATCCCAAAATGTAATTATCAATATAAAGCAAAAGGCGCAACATGGGGATCGAGCGTGGAGTCTACTCCTTCTCAATATATATTAATTATCCATTTGTCTCTGACTGAAAATATCCCGCTCCTAAAAGACAGGCTATATCCTACGGCAAAACGTAGGTCAAGAGAAAGTGCAACGGACCGCTCATCTTTCTTGCTGTTTCAAGTTCAGCAGCAATACCTCTCCTCTCCTAGTTCAGCAGCCATACCTCTCCTGTCCTAGTTCAGCAGCCATACCTCTCCTCTCCTATTTCAGCAGCCTCTCCTCTCCTAGTTCAGCAGCCTCTCTTCTCCTAGTTCAGCAGCCACACCTCTCCTCTCCTAGTTCAGCAGCCATACCTCTCCTCTCCTAGTTCAGCAGCCATACCTCTCCTCTCCTAGTTCAGCAGCCATACCTCTCCTCTCCTAGTTCAGCAGCCATACCTCTCCTCTCCTATTTCAGCAGCCTCTCCTCTCCTAGTTCAGCAGCCATACCTCTCCCATCCTAGTTCAGCAGCCATACCTCTCCCGTCCTAGTTCAGCAGCCATACCTCTCCCGTCCTAGTTCAGCAGCCATACCTCTCCTGTCCTAGTTCAGAAGCCATACCTCTCCCGTCCTAGTTCAGCAGACATACCTCTCCTCTCCTAGTTCAGCAGCCATACCTCTCCCGTCCTAGTTCAGCAGCCATACCTCTCCTGTCCTAGTTCAGCAGCCATACCTCTCCTCTCCAAGTTCAGCAGCCATACCTCTCTTGTCCTAGTTCAGCAGCCATACCTCTCCTCTCCTAGTTCAGCAGCCATACCTCTCCTGTCCTAGTTCAGCAGCCTCTCCTCTCCTAGTTCAGCAGCCATACCTCTCCTCTGCTAATTCAGCAGCCATACCTCTCCTGTCCTAGTTCAGCAGCCATACCTCTCCTCTCCTAGTTCAGCAGCCATACCTCTCCCGTCCTAGTTCAGCAGCCATACCTCTCATGTCCTAGTTCAGCAGCCATATCTCTCCTCTCCTAGTTCAGCAGCCATACCTCTCCCGTCCTAGTTCAGCAGCCATACCTCTCCCGTCCTAGTTCAGCAGCCATACCTCTCCCGTCCTAGTTCAGCAGCCATACCTCTCCTGTCCTAGTTCAGCAGCCATACCTCTCCTGTCCTAGTTCAGCAGCCATACCTCTCCCGTCCTAGTTCAGCAGCCATACCTCTCCTGTCCTAGTTCAGCAGCCATACCTCTCCTGTCCTAGTTCAGCAGCCTCTCCTCTCCTAGTTCAGCAGCCATACCTCTCCTCTGCTAGTTCAGCAGCCATACCTCTCCTGTCCTAGTTCAGCAGCCATACCTCTCCTCTCCTAGTTCAGCAGCCATACCTCTCCTCTCCTAGTTCAGCAGCCATACCTCTCCTCTCCTAGTTCAGCAGCCATACCTCTCCTCTCCTAGTTCAGCAGCCATACCTCTCCTCTCCTAGTTCAGCAGCCATACCTCTCCTCTCCTCTCCTAGTTCAGCAGCCATACCTCTCCTCTCCTAGTTCAGCAGCCATACCTCTCCTCTCCTCTCCTAGTTCAGCAGCCATACCTCTCCTCTCCTAGTTCAGCAGCCATACCTCTCCTCTCCTCTCCTAGTTCAGCAGCCATACCTCTCCTGTCCTAGTTCAGCAGCCATACCTCTCCTCTCCTCTCCTAGTTCAGCAGCCATACCTCTCCTGTCCTAGTTCGGCAGCCATACCTCACCTCTCCTCTCCTAGTTGGGCAGCCATACCTCTCCTCTCCTAGTTGGGCATGCCAGATCAGGTGAGTGTTTGGTCTCAATTAAATAGAGTAGTCTATATATGAATGGATGGAGAAGCACGGGCAGTTATCTTCCCAAGGAAATTAACTTCCTAAATATTATTAGGCTATACAGTTCCTATGGAAAGTCTACACCCACTATAAAAAAAATGTCACATTTTGTTGCTTTAAAAAGTGGGATTGAAATAGATTTGATTATAATTTTTCGTAATTCATCTACACAAAATAATGTGAAAGTAAAAACAAAATTCTACAAATTTGTACAAACAAATACGAAACAATAACTAAAATAGTAATTGTGTGATATGAATGACTAACCCTTCCTCTGTTAATAATGATGTTGTGTATGGTGTATTAAGCCACCCAGACACGTCAAAGATGTTCACAATAATCCCCAATAATGACTACCTGCAACCCTGTACATTTGACTATTCACAATAATCCACAATAATGACCACCTGCAACCCTGTACATGTGACTATTCACAATAATCCCCAATAATGACTACCTGCAACCCTGTACATTTGACTATTCGCAATAATCCACAATAATGACCACCTGCAACCCTGTACATGTGACTATTCACAATAATCCACAATAATGACCACCTGCAACCCTGTATGTGACTATTCACAATAATCCCCAATAATGACCACCTGCAACCCTGTACATGTGACTATTCACAATAATGACCACCTTTAACCCTGTACATTTGACTATTCACAATAATCCACAATAATGACTACCTGCAACCCTGTACATTTGACTATTCACAATAATCCACAATAATGACCACCTGCAACCCTGTACATGTGACTATTCACAATAATCCCCAATAATGACTACCTGCAACCCTGTACATTTGACTATTCGCAATAATCCACAATAATGACCACCTGCAACCCTGTACATGTGACTATTCACAATAATCCACAATAATGACCACCTGCAACCCTGTATGTGACTATTCACAATAATCCCCAATAATGACCACCTGCAACCCTGTACATGTGACTATTCACAATAATGACCACCTTTAACCCTGTACATTTAATAATAATAATAATAATAATATGCCATTTAGCAGACGCTTTTATCCAAAGCGACTTACAGTCGTGCGTGCATACATTTTTTTGTGTATGGGTGGTCCCGGGGTTCGAACCCACTACCTTGGCGTTACAAGCGCCGTGCTCTACCAGCTGAGCTACAGAGGACCACGACTATTGACTATTCACAATAATCCACAATAATGACTACCTGCAACCCTGTACATTTGACTATTTGCAATAATCCCCAATAATGACCACCTGCAACCCTGTACATGTGACTATTCACAATAATCCACAATAATGACCACCTGCAACCCTGTATGTGACTATTCACAATAATCCCCAATAATGACCACCTGCAACCCTGTACATGTGACTATTCACAATAATGACCACCTTTAACCCTGTACATTTGACTATTCACAATAATCCACAATAATGACTACCTGCAACCCTGTACATTTGACTATTTGCAATAATCCCCAATAATGACCACCTGCAACCCTGTACATGTGACTATACACAATAATCCCCAATAATGACTACCTGCAACACTGTACATTTGACTATTCGCAATAATCCACAATAATGACCACTTGCAACCCTGCACATGTGACTATTCACAATAATCCCCAATATTGACTAAATGCAACCCTGTATATGTGACTATTCACAATAATCCCCAATAATGACCACCTGCAACCCTGTACATGTGACTATTCACAATAATCCCCAATAATGGCCACCTGCAACCCTGTACATGTGACTATTCACAATAATGACCTGCAACCCTGTACATGTGACTAGTTTTTCATACTGGCCCCCCATGGGAATCGAACCCAGAACCCTGCCGTTGCAAACGCCATGCTCTACCAACTGAGCTACATCCCTGCCGGCCATTCCCTCCCCTACCCTGGACGACGCTGTGCAGTGCAGTGCGATGCAGTGCCTTAGACCACAGTGACCACCTGCAACCCTGTACATGTGACTATTCACAATAATCCACAATAATGACCTAAATGACAGAGTGAAAGGAGAATATAAATATTTCAGATCTTGTTTGCAACAAGGCACTAAAGTAATACTGCTAAAAAATTAACAGGGCAAATGAATACACTTTTTGGGCCTAAATGCAAAGCCTTAAGTTTGGGGCAAATCCAACATAACATCACTGAGTAACTGCCTCCTTATTTTCAAGCATGGTGATGGCTGCATCATGGTAAGGAAATGCTTGACATCGTCAAAGACAGGGGAGTTTTACAGGATGAAACGAAACGGGAGATCCTAGAGGAAAGACTGCTTCAGTCTGCTTTACACCAGACACTGGGAGAGGAAATCACCTTTCAGCAAGACCGTAACCTACAACACTAAGCCACATCTAAATCTGTGGGAAGCTAAAAGGTTAGCTTGCTTACAGTTTTTAGCAAGCTGCTAGTGGAGTAGCCTACAGCCAACTGGCAAGCTGCTAGTGGAGTAGCCTACAGCCAACTGGCAAGCTGCTAGTGGAGTAGCCTACAGCCAACTGGCAAGCTGCTAGTGGAGTAGCCTACAGCCAACTGGTAAGCTGCTAGTGGAGTAGCCTACAGCCAACTGGCAAGCTGCTAGTGGAGTAGCCTACAGCCAACTGGCAAGCTGCTAGTGGAGTAGCCTACAGCCAACTGGCAAGCTGCTAGTAGTGTAGCCTACAGCCAACTGGCAAGCTCCAACTAGCTGCATTGTACCGATAAGTCATTAGTAGTGCATTATTGTTTGCTTTCCGCGATTGGAAATGCATTGTATTGGCATGAGGAAGTGTTATTATGGTAATTATCAACTGTTTTGCATTGTATTGTTGGGGATTGTGCATGTAGCTGTGTAGCGTTGTCATGACTTGCTATTTATGAATTGTCCATGTTTGTAAAGCGGTGCAGTAGCCTGTATTCTTGCTGCAAGACGGCCGTGCGTGGCTACAAATACATTGTGTGTAATTGTACTATCGATTATTATCCATCCTGTGTTATCAGCAAGCGAAAATAGTTGTGCCCCTTAGTCATTTCTGATGCCCCCTTGCCGAGTTCATCCTGCCCGCCGGGCCTGGCTACGAGTAACCAGCTAAACTACACAAATGATTTTCCAAAAGTCAAGAACCATTAAATGCGCGCAGTGTAAAAGCATGAAGAAGGCCACAAAGACCCGTTATAAAAATGAATAAATTAATATAAACTCACCTGATTCATTGTAGAAACGTGTGTTTATGGTCGATTGCAGAGTTCAGGCGAAGTTAACTAGATGTTTATCTCTAGTCTATGGACCTTTTAGATCAGGGAGGTAGAGGACCGAGACGTTATATTTCAACATTTGACTCTCTGCCTAAAGTCAGAAGACAAAATGGAGAATAGAGAACATGTGACTCCACCTTCACTTCCGTTCGACTGAAAAATGGGACTTCCGCCAACATACAAATAATAATACAGCAGGAGGCTTCTGTTTAGCTCATTTTCAAAAGTTACCGTCCGACATCATTTTAACATTCCTCCTTTGTTCAATCATGTTGTCTGGTGTTCTACTCTGCACGGAGCGTAAAGTCACAAGAGAAAAGAGCCAGGCTCCCGCTTCACTTCCGTTCAACTGAAACGTTGGGATTCGGCCAACATACAAATCATTTTTATTTTTTATATTTATTTAACGTTTATTTAACCAGGTAAGCCAGTTGAGAACAAGTTCTCATTTACAACTGCGACCTGGCCAAGATAAAGCAAAGCAGTGCGATAAAAACAACAACCCAGAGTTACATATGGGGTAAAACAAAACATAAAGTCAAAAATACAACAGAAAATATATATACAGTGTGTGCAAATGTAATAAGTTATGGAGATAAGGCAATAAATAGGCCATAGTGCAAAATAATTACAATTAGTATTAACACTGGAATGATAGATGTGCAAGAGATGATGTGCAAATAGAGATAATGGGGTGCAAATGAGCAAAATAAATAACAATATGGGGGATGAGGTAGTTGGGTGGGCTAATTTCAGATGGGCTGTGTACAGGTGCAGTGATCGGTAAGGTGCTCTGACAACTGATGCTTAAAGTTAGTGAGGGAGATAAGT
Organism: Coregonus clupeaformis; assembly: GCF_020615455.1. Taxonomy (NCBI): domain Eukaryota; kingdom Metazoa; phylum Chordata; class Actinopteri; order Salmoniformes; family Salmonidae; genus Coregonus; species Coregonus clupeaformis. Next base: position 60,200 of record NW_025534970.1, read on the forward strand.
GTCTCCAGCTTCAGAGATTTTTGCAATTTGTTCCAGTCATTGGCAGCAGAGAACTGGAAGGAATTGCGCCAAAGGAGGTGTTGGCTTTGTGAATGACCAGTGAGATATACCTGCTGGAGCGCAGACTACGGGTGGGTGTTGCTATGGTGACCAATGAGCTAAGATAAGGTGGGGATTTGCCTAGCAGTGATTTATAGATGGCCTGGAGCCAGTGGGTTTGGCGACGAATATGTAGTGAGGACCAGCCAACAAGAGCGTACAGGTCACAGTGGTGGGTATTACCGGTATATGGGGCTTTGGAGACAAAACGGATGGCACTGTGATAGACTACATCCAATTAGCTGAGTAGAGTGTTGGAGGCTATTTTGTAAATGACATCGCCGAAGTCAAGGATCGGTAGGATAGTCAGTTTTACGAGGGCATGTTTGGCAGCATGAGTGAAGGAGGCTTTGTTGCGAAATAGGAAACCAATTCTAGATTTAACTTTGGATTGGAGATTCTTAATGTGAGTCTGGAAGGAGAATTTACAGTCTAATGTTAATGTTAATGAACATGGATTAGTGACGTACTAGTGGCAGACATGACAAAATGTTTACCATCCAATTTTACTTCAAAGTTAACTGTAATATAGAATAAGTAATTATATTAACCCATATTTTAAGATGGCATAATATGGACATCGTATGGTAAGCAACGGTCATCACACTGGATTCATGATTTACTAAAAACATATCAAGCTCATTTAGATCTTCCTGTGTGTGTATCATGACCGTAAACACATCTTGCTTTGACAATTTAACATTTCCTAAACAGCACCAACGTTAGGCTACTGCAACCTCTGCAGTCTCACTCTAGCAGCCTCACTCTACCCGTGATATCAAAGTCATTTTTAAGGTGCGAAAATAAAATAACGATTTGGTATCATTTTGATTATGAAAGATTGAATATGTTTGGCTCAAACTGTTTGCTTGGAATGATTTGTAGCTATCGTTTCTGTCGGAGCATTAGAGAGCATCCGACTCAGTTCCCCTCCCAGAAAACACGCGGTACAGTTACATGGTATCTATTCGGTAAGAAAATTCAGGCGGAAACAGAAGGGTGGGTGGCGTGACCACGTTTTGCGAATGACGGATCACTTGACCGCAAACTTTAAGACGACACATTAGTTCAATAGTTCAACAACTACAAAGTTTGTGCCACTGTTTTTAAAATACGACTTACTGGTGTTAATCAGCTCTCCAGTCTCCTCTTCTTCCTCCAATGTGACAGTAATCTCCCCCTCCTCCTTCACTCCAAAAACTGCATCCTCCTCTTTCACTCTGAAACCTTCTTCCTCTTCTTTCACGGCAACAGCCTCACCCTCTACTTCTGTTTTAACTGTGACATCCTCCTCTTCCTCCTCTTCTTTCACTGTAACGTCTTTCTCTGTCCAGCAGACCTCCTCTTCTTTAGGAGGAGGAGAGTAGCTTAGTGAGCTCATGGTTGGGGATGTTATCTAGCTAGTTAGCATTAGCCTAGTGTTACTTAGCCAGATAGCTAATAACGTAAATGTGAAATCAAATGGAGTAACTGCTAAATATACTGATGTTAATATACACAAAAATGGTCTAAAGAGCTTCAATATTTTGGTTTTATGTTGGCTAGCAAGCTACCAAGGCGGCTGAATTGTTGTTGTTGCTGTTGTTGAAAAAGCCTCCCGTCCCGTCCACTAGAATATACGTCACGCAAGAATAATCACCTGAAAGACTCACATCGCCATCTGCTGACTGGAGTGACGCAGTTGAACAAAAACTATATTCTGGCAAACAATGTAAACAAATAATTGGTAAATAACCAATTGTCTTACAGGTAATAATGACAAAACTAGAGCTTGCAGAACTTGCTTTTTGGAGTGTGGTGTCAAAAAAGCAGAGCATCTCTTTATTACGGACAGACCTCTCCCCATCTTTTTTATTTAACTAGGCAAGTCAGTTAAGAACAAATTCTTATTTACAATGACGGCCTACACCACCAAACCCGGACGACGCTGGGCCAATTGTGCGCCACCCTATGGGACTCCCAATAACGGCCGGTTGTGTATACAGCCTGGAATCAAACCAGGGGGTCTGTAGTAACACCGCAAGCACTGAGATGCAGTGCCTTAGACCGCTGCGCCACTCGGGAGCCCATTGAATCTATATGTTTTGACCATGATAGTTTACAATCTAAGGTAACGCCAAGCAATTTAGTCTCCTCAACTTGTTCAACAGCCACACCATTCATTACCAGATTCAGCGGAGGTTTAGAAATTAGGGAATGATTTGTACCAAATACAATGCTCTTAGTTTTAGAGATGTTCAGGACCAGTTTATTAGTGGCAACCCGTTCCAAAACATACGTTTTTTCAACAACAGGTTATGGTCAATAATATCAAAGGCTGAACTGAAATCTAACAGTACAGCTCCCACAATCTTCTTATTATCAATTTCTTTCAACCAATCATCAGTCCTTTGTGTCAGTGCAGTACATGTTGAGTGCCCTTCCCTATAAGCATGTTGAAAGCCTGTTGTTAATTTGTTTACAGAGAAATAGCATTGTATTTGGTCAAACACCATTTTTTCCAACAGTTTGCTAAGAGCTGGCAGCAAGCTTATAAATGTAGGTCTACTGTTAGAACCAGTAAAGGCAGCTTTACCATTCTTGGGTAGCAGAATGACTTTGGCTTTCCTCTAGGCTCAGATTAAAGCTATGACAGATAGGAGTGGCTATAGAGTCAGCTACCATCCTCAGTAGCTTTCCATTTAAGTTGTCAATGCCAGGAGGTTTGTCATTATTGATCGATAACAATACTTTTTCCACCTCTCCCACACTAACTTTACAAAATTCAAACTTTCAATGCTTTTCTTTCATTATTTGTTTTTTTATGCATGAATACAATGGCTCACTGTTCCTTGTTGGCATTTCCTGCCTAAGTTTGCCCACTTTGCCAATTAAGTAATCATTAAAATAATTGGCAACATCAAATGGTTTTGTGATGAATAAGCCATCTGATTCGATGAAAGATGGAGTTGAATGTCATTCTACCTATATTTCAGTTAAAGTACTCCAAATTTCTTTTCCATCATTCTTCATATCATTGATCTTGGCTTCTTAATACAGTTTTCTTCTTCTTTTTGTTGAGTTTAGTCACATAATCTCTCAATTTGCAGTAAGTCAACCAGTCAGATGTGCAGCCAGACTTATTAGCCACTCCTTTTGCCCCGTCTCTTTCAACCAGACAGTTTTTCAATTCCTCATCAATCCACGGAGCCTTTACAGTTCTAACAGTCAGTTACCAAACAGGTGCATGTTTATCAATAATTAAATAAACCCATAATAACAAAGCGGAAACCCCACCACTGTTTTGGTAAAAAGCTGAGGCTGGAGAAATACAACCACTCTCAAATTCACAGAGCTATGGATGCAAGATGATATTTTAAATTCTAGTTTATCCACGTTTTCAGGCGAACAGTGTTTACAATGTCTACGAACCAATGGAGTTAAACAGGTTGGTTTCTGATGGGGTACGGCAGTTGAACTAAGCTCATTAGGCATGTATACGTTTATATTCTTAAAAAGAGTCAATGGGTACATAAATCATTAATTTAAAAGTTTGAAATTGGATGTAGCAAATTGCTTATTTCCACTTTAAAGTCGCTCAGAAAAAAACAAGCTCTGACTAGGAACAATTATATTTCAATGGTGATTCAACTCTTATTTCCAATTCGGAAATCTTTCTACATCTCCGACTTTCCGACCTGAAAATCACTGATGTCATGATTTGACCTCCCCCCCCTCCCTCCCAGAGTTCCCAGTTTACCACAAGTTTACCTGTTTTAATAGACGCAAATCACTGTCACCACGCACTCCTTAGGCTATATGCTATCAATTTCTATGGAGGGCTTCACGTGTTATGGTTAAAAGCAGGTCTTGAACTTGAGGGCGTGTGTGACGATGTAGTTCTAACCCTTGTTATAGCGAATGGCAAAAAAGCATAGGCTACCCGGTGTTGGCTTATAAATGGTGATTTTAAAAAATAATGATCCAAGGTGCAAGTATCATTATCCCACAGAAAATATGGTTGTTTTAAATGCTCCGGAATTGAGTGGTAGGTTATGCCTATAAAAACAGTTTTGATGTTCAGGAGTGGGGAATTGCATTGAATCAGGCTATTCGTTTCAGTGCAGTTGCGTTCTTCCACATAACCTATAGCCTAAACAGAACCCTTACAACTAAATATTGCAGTTTTGAAACTGCTGTAAAAGTGCTGTAACTGCAGTCGACTGTGGTATTTTGGACGCAGTAATTGCAGTTATACTGCTCTCTGATTGCATTGTTTTTTTTTCTGTAAGGGAACCCGAACACGTCCCAGCCTATTTTGATCATAGATCAAGACTGAACAATTCGGCTAGCTTATATTTATTCTGGATTTAACAATTTATAGCCTGACTTCTAGGATCTTTTGACTTCTCCCCGCGGCTGTTTGTTATGTTTCCGCTTAGGATAAATGTAGTCATATGAATACTTTCAGAACGTTGTCCTGTTAATTTGAAAAGACTAACCATTGTGATTAATGATATTTACTATCTTCTGCTTTTTATGAATAAACATGAATCGGTAAAAAAAAAAATATTGGTTTCGATGCTTTATACCCGAACACGTTTTTAAAGTTCCCCCGAGGCTTATTCCTTGTAAAGATCGGGCTATGCATATTGAGTATAATACAAACAGATGTCTAGATAAGCAGGAGGGAATGGTGTGAGGCGAAAACGCACTATAGGCAAGTCTCTGTCTCCAGACAAATAGTGCGCATGTATTGTGACATGGCGTGAGTTGTTTAGGCTAACTTTTTGTTTGTTCATGTTGATCAATTGCCCGTTGTATCATCACCGGTAAATGTTCACCGTTAATTCCCGTCTTTTATCATCTACGCGGTTTATTTACGAGTCATTTGTGTTAACGCAATTCAAACTGCTATACTTGATGAACAAACTTTTGTTTTATTTCATACCATTTACGAGTTTTGTCAATTTCTTAATTGTTCTGTACAAAACAAAAATCAACCAGCATTTACATATTTCTTTTTCAGCTACATTACTCTCATCATTGACATCAATTTTAATCAGCAATGACAAGAGAGAAACTAGAAGAAACCCGCACACTGCTCCTGATAGTATCACTGCTCTTTATTATCTTTAGGTATTGCCTCGAGGCCTTCGTCAGAGCTTCTGTGAGTGTTTTGAATTGAAGCTTCTGTGAGTGTCATCGACCAACATGTCGCGTAAATTGCGACCTCTCCTTTGTCCAATAAGCTGGCAGAGCTGGGTCCGATGATAAAACATGCCAGTGTTTCTTGACAGCAGCCTAATTGGCAATTTACCGAGGTGGCTGATTAGCCGTCCTTGTTGTTGAAGAAATGTCCTGTCCATTAGATTATACGTCACAATGGCAGTATTGCCTGAAAGACCCACATCGCCACCTGCTGACTGCAGTTAGTAATAACGTCAGGTCAAATCTTTATTTTATTTTCAAACAAAACATTAGTTTTTCATGCATTTTATAAAAAATAATAAAATGATATGTAAAAGTACAAAGAGAATCATGTGTTGATCATTACAGATTTATAATGAGTGAGTATTTTAAACATAAGGTTACAATAATATCAAGATATGCAGTTGGGTCTATACTGCGCCTACATTGTGTAACGATACATCATGTAGATGTACAGTATCAGTCAATGTTTGGACACACCTACTCATTCAAGGGTTTTTCTTTATTTTTACTATTTTATACATTGTTGAATAATGGTGAAGACATCAAAACTATGAAAAAACACATATGAAATCATGTAGTAACCAAAAAAGTGTTAAACAAATCAAAATATATTTTATATTTGAGATTCTTCAAAAGTAGCCACCCTTTGCCTTGATGACAGCTTTGCACACTCTTGGCATTCTCTCAACCAGCTTCACCTGGAATGCTTTTCCAACAGTCTTGAAGGAGTTCCCACATATGCTGAGCACTTGTTGGCTTTGTTTCCTTCACTCTGCGGTCCAACTCATCCCAAACCATCTCAATTGAGGTTCAGGTCGGGTGATTGTGGAGGCCAGGTCATCTGATGCAGCACTCCATCACTCTACTTCATCACTCTACTTCAGTACGGAAAACACTGGAAAGTCAATACACAAGACACATTCAGAGTCTCTACGGCCTACTGATCCACCATGTATTGGACCTACATCTGTCCTATGTCCTACCGTTCAGCCTACATCTGTCCTATGTCCCACTGTTCAGCAGCCTACATCCTTATCTCCTGTGTGCGTCCTCTCATGTCTTCTCATGTGACCTAACCAGACAAAACTCTTTTCACATTGGGAGCAGTGGTACTGTTTCTCCCCTGTGTGTATTCTCTCACGCTGTTTCAGGTGACCTAACTGGGTAAAACTCTTTCCACACCGGGAGCAGTGATGAGGCTTCTCTCCTGTGTGTATTCTCTCATGTATTTTCAGGTACCCTAACCAGGCAAAACTCTTTTCACATTGGGAGCAGTGGTAGCACTTCTCCCCTGTGTGTATTCTCTCATGCACTTTCAGGTGTCCTAACTGGGTAAAACTCTTTCCACACTGGGAGCAGTGATGAGGCTTCTCTCCTGTGTGTGTCCTCTCATGTAGTTTCATGTTCCCTAACTGTGAAAAACTCTTTCCACACTGGGAGCATTGGAAAGGTTTATCTCGCTTCTCCCGTGTGTATTCTCTCATGCTCTTTCAGGTATTCTTTCCGGTTAAAACTCTTTCTACACTGGGAGCAGTGATGAGGCTTCTCTCCTGTGTGTATTCTCTCATGTATTTTTAGGCTCCCTAACTGGGTAAAACTCTTTCTACACTGGGAGCATTGGAAAGGCTTCTCCCCTGTGTGTATTCTCTCATGTCGTTTCAGGTCCCTTAACTGGTTAAAACCCTTTCCACACTGGGAGCAGTGATGAGGCTTCTCCCCTGTGTGTATTGTCTCATGTCGTTTGAGGTCCCCTAACTGGTTAAAACCCCTTTCCACAGTGGGAGCAGAGGTACTTCTTCTCTCGCTTCTCCCCTGTGTGTATTCTCTCATGCTCTTTCAGGTATTCTTTCCGGTTAAAACTCTTTCCACACTGGGAGCAGTGATAAGGCTTTTCCCCTGTGTGTATTCTCTCATGCACTTTCAGGTGTCCTAACTGGGTAAAACTCTTTCCACACTGGGAGCAGTGATGATGCTTATCTCCTGTGTGTATTCTCTCATGTATTTTCAGGCTCGCTAACTGGGTAAAACTCTTTCCACACTGGGAGCATTTGAAAGGTTTATCTCGCTTCTCCCCTGTGTGTATTCTCTCATGCTCTTTCAGGTATTCTTTCCGGTTAAAACTCTTTCCACACTGGGAGCAGTGATGAGGCTTTTCCCCTGTGTGAATTCTCTCATGTCGTTTCAGGCCCCTTAACTGATTAAAACCTTTTCCACAGTGGGTGCAGTGGAATCGTCTTGCTGGTTTGGACGTCTCTGGTTCCTCTGAATCTGGTCTTTCTCCTGCCAAAGACAGAGCATTTATTTAAACAGAGACCTGAATGAAACCTCCACAACTCTGCATATTGGTTATTGATTTGGACACGTTAAAACTGTGTTTTGACATTGGGCTATATCCCACCTTGCAAAATGTTGTTGAAAAGAAGACTATGCTCGAGGTCAAATCTATGTTCGGTTTTGGTTGAAAGTGAAAGTTGAAGAGATTTCTCAGGTCGTTGTTTCAACGACTTGAAAACAACTTCATTCAACGTACTTGCAGCCTATTAACATTGACGCAGGATAACACATGCGTCTATGAACAATTTTATTAACAATCTTACATCACTCCAGTATTTCTTGACAATATTCAATAGCTAATTGTCTTTATTCCACTACTGAAGAAGCATGACTCAAATCACCTACTCATATTTCAAACATCCAGCCTGACAAAATATACATTTGTAATTATTCCATGCCTCCCTATTGGAAATGAATTATTGCCAATACATACAGTGGGGAAAAAAGTATTTAGTCAGCCACCAATTGTGCAAGTTCTCCCACTTAAAAAGATGAGAGAGGCCTGTAATTTTCATCATAGGTACACGTCAACTATGACAGACAAAATGAGAAAAAAAATCCAGAAAATCACATTGTAGGATTTTTAATGAATTTATTTGCAAATTATGGTGGGAAATAAGTATTTGGTCACCTACAAACAAGCAAGATTTCTGGCTCTCACAGACCTGTAACTTCTTCTTTAAGAGGCTCCTCTGTCCTCCACTCGTTACCTGTATTAATGGCACCTGTTTGAACTTGTTATCAGTATAAAAGACACCTGTCCACAACCTCAAACAGTCACACTCCAAACTCCACTATGGCCAAGACCAAAGAGCTGTCAAAGGACACCAAAAACAAAATTGTAGACCTGCACCAGGCTGGGAAGACTGAATCTGTAATAGGTAAGCAGCTTGGTTTGAAGAAATCAACTGTGGGAGCAATTATTAGGAAATGGAAGACATACAAGACCACTGATAATCTCCCTTGATCTGGGGCTCCACGCAAGATCTCACCCTGTGGGGTCAAAATGATCACAAGAACGGTGAGCAAAAATCCCAGAACCACACGGGGGGACCTAGTGAATGACCTGCAGAGAGCTGGGACCAAAGTAACAAAGCCTACCATCAGTAACACACTACGCCGCCAGGGACTCAAATCCTGCAGTGAGAGACGTGTCCCCCTGCTTAAGCCAGTACATGTCCAGGCCCGTCTGAAGTGCATTTGGATGATCCAGAAGAGGATTGGGAGAATGTCATATGGTCAGATGAAACCAAAATATAACTTTTTGGTAAAAACTCAACTCGTCATGTTTGGAGGACAAAGAATGCTGAGTTGCATCCAAAGAACACCATACCTAATGTGAAGCATGGGGTTGGAAACATCATGCTTTGGGGCTGTTTTTATGCAAAGGGACCAGGACGACTGATCCGTATAAAGGAAAGAATGAATGGGGCCATGTATCGTGAGATTTTGAGTGAAACCCTCCTTCCATCAGCAAGGGCATTGAAGATGAAACGTGGCTGGGTCTTTCAGCATGACAATGATCCCAAACACACCGCCCGGGCAACGAAGGAGTGGCTTCGTAAGAAGCATTTCAAGGTCCTGGAGTGTCCTAGCCAGTCTCCAGATCACAACCCCATAGAAAATCTTTGGAGGGAGTTGAAAGTCTGTGTTGCCCAGCGACAGCCCCAAAACATCACTGCTCTAGAGGAGATCTGCAAGGAGGAATGGGCCAAAATACCAGCAACAGTGTGTGAAAACCTTGTGAAGACTTACAGAAAACGTTTGACCTGTGTCATTGCCAACAAAGGGTATATAAGAAAGTATTGAGAAACTTTTGTTATTGACCAAATACTTATTTTCCACCATCATATGCCAATAAATTCATTAAAAATCCTACAATGTGATTTTCTGGATTTTTTTTCCTCATTTTGTCTGTCATAGTTGACGTGTACCTATGATGAAAATTACAGGCCTCTCTCATCTTTTTAAGTGGGAGAACTTGCACAATTGGTGGCTGACTAAATACTTTTTTTCCCCACTGTATATATATATATATATATATATATATATATACATACACACACACACACACACACACACACTACCGGTCAAACATTTTAGAACATTTTCATATACAGTACCAGTCAATAGTTTTAGAACACCTTCTCATTCAAGGGTTTTTCTTAATTTTTACTATTTTCTACATTGTAGAATAATAGTGAAGACATCAAAACTATGATGAACTATTGCCTTACCTCCATAACTTGCTACATTTGCACACACTGTATATATGTTTTCTGTTGTATTTTTGACTTTATGTTTTGTTTTACCCCATATGTAACTCTGTGTTGTTGTTTTTATCGCACTGCTTTGCTTTATCTTGGCCAGGTCGCAGTTGTAAATGAGAACTTGTTCTCAACTGGCTTACCTGGTTAAATAAAGGTGGAATAAAAAATTAATACAAAATGAAATAACACATATGGAATCATGTATTAACCAAAACAGTGTTAAATCAAAATATATTTGAGATTCTTCAAAGTAGCCACCCTTTGCCTTGATGACAGCTTTGCACACTCTTGGCATTCTTTCATCAGGTATTTCAATGCATTTCAATTAACAGGTGTGCCTTGTTAAAAGTTCATTTGTGGAATTTATTTCCTTCTTAATGCATTTCAGCCAATCAGTTGTGTTGTGACAAGGTAAGGGGGGATATACAGAAGATAGCCCTATTTGGTAAAAGACCAAGTCCATACTATGGCAAGAACAGCTCAAATAAGCAAAGAAAAATGACAAGTCCATCATTACTTTAAGACATGAAGGTCAGTCAATACGGAACATTTCAACAACTTAAAGGAAAATAGAATAATCAGAAGAGTTGTCAGTCCAAAACAACAGTCAGAACAAAGCCTCTGTATTCTCTCATGTCATCTCAGGTCCTCTAACACTACACAGCCATTTCAAATCAGAAAAGCTTGATGATGAGTTGGTTAACTGAATAAGTTGTGCTAGAGCAAAAAACAAAACACGCACCCAGCAAACAAATCCACAAACCCAATAAACTATAATACATGCAGTACGGAAAACACTGGAAAGTCAATACACAAGACACATTCAGAGTCTCTACGGCCTACTGACCCACCATGTATTGGACCTACATCTGTCCTATGTCCTACTGTTCAGTATCCTACATCTGTCCTATGTCCTACTGTTCAGCCTACATCTGTCCTATATCCTACTGTTCAGTATCCTACATCTGTCCTATGTCCTACTGTTCAGCCTAAATCTGTCCTATGTCCTACTGTTCAGCAGCCTACATCCTTATGTCCTGTGTGTATTCTCATGTCTTCTCAGGTGACATAACCGGTTAAAACTCTTTCCACACTGGGAGCAGTGATGAGGCTTCTCTCCTGTATGCGTCATCTCATGTCTTCTCAGGTTAGCTAACCAGGCAAAACTCTTTTCACATTGGGAGCAGTGGTAGGGCTTCTCCCCTGTGTGTATTCTCTCATGCTCTTTCAGTTGTCCTTTCAGGTTAAAACTCTTTCCACACTGGGAGCAGTGATGAGGCTTCTCTCCTGTGTGTATTCTCTCATGTCGTTTCAGGTCCCCTAACTGGTTAAAAACCTTTCCACAGTGGGAGCAGTGGCGTCGTCTTGCTGGTTTGGACGTCTCTGCTTCCTCTGAATCTGGTCTTTCTCCTGCCAAAGACAGTGTTTATTTAAATAGAGACCTGAATGAAACCTCCACAACTCTCTTGCTAGGAGGTTGAATCCAAACCAGATCCCTCAAAAACCAGAGGCCAGTTTACAAAATAATGTCTCATTTAAAAGAATCTTGGTGTAATTTGAAAAACAAAAGATGTAGAGCTCCAACTAGAATCTTGCTCTCATGGAATGTCATGTTTTTAGGCTGAAAGTGTCATACCTGCCAAAATAAAGGAAACCCCAACACAAAGTGTCGTAACTGCCAAAATAAAGGAATCCCCAACATAAAGTGTCTTGGTCTTTCGGACCCCACAACAGCTTCAATGTGTCTTTGCATAGATTCTGCATGTTTCTGGAGCTCTATTGGAGGGATGCGACACAATTCCTTGATGAGAAATTCAATCATTTGGTGTTTTGTTGATGGTGGTGGAAAACGCTGTCTCAGGCGCCGCTCCAGAATCTCCCATAAGGGTTAGATTAGGTTGAGATCCAGTGACTGAGACACAAACTCCCTTTAAACCCCCTACGCTCCTTTGAGACACCTCTTTCAAAGTCTCTGAGATCTCTTCTTATAGCCATGGTAGCCAAGATAATGGTCAACTGGGCATTTTTATACATGACCCTAAGCATGACTGGATGTTAATTGCTTAATTATCTCAGGAACCACAGCTGTGTGGAAGCTGCTTTCAATATATACGTTGTATCCCTCATTGACTCAAGTGTTACCTGTATATTGAATCCTCAAAACATTTGGGAAATTACATACTCATACAATTAATATGAAACCAATTCTCATCTTTCAATTTTTGCTTTTGTAGCACCTACAGATGAAACATTATGGAGTCTTAAAGGAGGCTTCACCTACAGATGAAACATTATGGAGTCTTAAAGAAGGCTTCACCTACAGATGAAACATTATGGAGTCTTAAAGAAGGCTTCACCTACAGATGAAACATTATGGAGTCTTAAAGGAGGCTTCACCTACAGATGAAACATTATGGAGTCTTAAAGGAGGCTTCACCTACAGATGAAACATTATGGAGTCTTAAAGGAGGCTTCACCTACAGATGAAACATTATGGAGTCTTAAAGGAGGCTTCACCTACAGATGAAACATTATGGAGTCTTAAAGGAGGACTGTAGCATCTAATGATGAAACATTATGGAGTATTAAAGGAGGACTGTAGCATCTAATGATGAAACATTATGGAGTCTTAAAGGAGGACTGTAGCATCTAATGATGAAACATTATGGAGTCTTAAAGAAGGCTTCACCTACAGATGAAACATTATGGAGTCTTAAAGGAGGCTTCACCTACAGATGAAACATTATGGAGTCTTAAAGAAGGCTTCACCTACAGATGAAACATTATGGAGTCTTAAAGGAAGCTTCACCTACAGATGAAACATTATGGAGTCTTAAAGGAGGATTCACCTACAGATGAAACATTACGGAGTCTTAAAGGAGGCTTCACCTACAGATGAAACATTATGGAGTCTTAAAGGAGGCTTCACCTACAGATGAAACATTATGGAGTCTTAAAGGAGGCTTCACCTACAGATGAAACATTATGGAGTCTTAAAGGAGGCTTCACCTACAGATGAAACATTATGGAGTCTTAAAGGAGGCTTCACCTACAGATGAAACATTATGGAGTCTTAAAGGAGGCTTCACCTACAGATGAAACATTATGGAGTCTTAAAGGAGGCTTCACCTACAGATGAAACATTATGGAGTCTTAAAGGAGGACTGTAGCATCTAATGATGAAACATTATGGAGTATTAAAGGAGGACTGTAGCATCTAATGATGAAACATTATGGAGTCTTAAAGGAGGACTGTAGCATCTAATGATGACATTTTATGGAGTATTAAATGAGGACTGTAGCATCTAATGATGAAACTTTATGGAGTCTTAAAGTAGGACTGTAGCATCTAATGATGAAACATTATGGAGTCTTAAAGGAGGACTGTAGCACCTACAGATGAAACATTATGGAGTATTAAAGGAGGCCTTGGTATGGATTAAATGTCCTGAGAATTACAGAGTAGGAAGCCAAGTCAAAAAAATAGGCTTTTCATTCAATCATATTTCATTGCTTTTAGAAAGGGCTTACAGAGCTGGTTCTTCCACTTACAGCTGTCTCCCAGTATTAGTTATGAATACTCTTCATAACTTGAATTTGTCTTAATGCTTTTATGATATTTAAAGTAGGATTAGGTTTTATTTGAGTAGGATTAGGTTTTTCGTCGTTTGGTTCCCAATGGGCCTTGCATGCATGCATCATTTCTGTCTATATAATTCTTTGCTGAACTGTACGGTTTGTTCGAATTTCTCATGTGATTTTTATATCTTGCTATTGTTCCTTCTCTGTCTCATTATTACTTTAGGTATCCCATGTTTTGGGATAGTTGTGGGGATGTTTTTCAGAGGCAGTGACTGGGAGACTTGTCAGGATTGAGGGAAAGATGAACGGAGCAAAGTACAGAGAGATCCTTGATGAAAACCTGCTCCAGAGCGCTCATGACCTCAGACTGGTGCGAATGTTCACCTTCCAACAGGACAATGACCCTAAGCACACAGCCAAGACAACGCAGGAGTGGCATCGGGACAAGTCTCTGAATGTCCTTGAGTGGCCCAGCCTGAGCCCAGAGTTGAACCTGATCGAACATCTATGGAGAAACCTGAAAATAGCTGTGCAGTGACACTCCCCATCCAACCTGACAGAGCTTGAGAGGATCTGCAGAGAAGAATGGGATAAACTCCCCAAATACAGGTGTGCCAAGCTTGTAGCGTCATAGCCAAGAAGACTCGAGGCTGTAGTCACTGCCAAAGGTACTTCAACAACGTACTGAGTAAAGGGTCTGAATACTTATGTAAATGTGATATTTCAGTATTCTTCTTTATAAATTAGCAAAAACAGTTTGTCATTATGGGGTATTGTGTGTAGATTGATGAGGGGAAAAAACGCTCTAATCCATTTTAGAATAAGGCTTCAACGTAACAAAATGTGGAGAAAGTTAAGGGGTCTGAATCCTTTCCTAATGCACTGAGCAGTAAACTAGTGTTCCCCCATGTTGAAGCCAGCATAACGCCATGTTAATGAAAATGGATTAGTGACGGACTAGTGGCAGACATGACAAAATGTTTACCATCCAATTTTACTTCAAAGTTAACTGTAATATAGAATAAGTAATTATATTAACCCATATTTTAATATGGAGATCGTATGGTAAGCAACGGTCATCACACTGGATTCATGATTTACTAAAAACATATCAAGCTCATTTAGATCTTCCTGTGTGTGTATCATGACCGTAAACACATCTTGCTTTGACAATTTAACATTTCCTAAACAGCACCAACGTTAGGCTTCTGCAACCTCTGCAGTCTCACTCTACCCGTGATATCAAAGTCATTTTTATAAGGTGCGAAAATAAAATTAACGATTTGGTATCATTTTGATTATGAAAGATTGAATAAGTTTGGCTCAAACTGTTTGCTTGGAATGATTTGTAGCTATCGTTTCTGTCGGAGCATTAGAGAGCATCCGACTCAGTTTCCCTCCCAGAAAACACGCGGTACAGTTAAGTGGTATCTATTCGGTAAGAAAATTCAGGCGGAAACAGAAGGAAGGGTGGCTTGACCACGTTTTGCGAATGACGGATCACTTGACCGCAGTCTTTAAGACGACACATTAGTTCAATAGTTCAACAACTACAGAGTTTGTGCCACTGTTTTTAAAATACTACTTACTGGTGTTAATCAGCTCTCCCGTCTCCTCTTCTTCCTCCAATGTGACAGTAATCTCCCCCTCCTCCTTCACTCCAAAAACTGCATCCTCCTCTTTCACTCTGAAAACTTCCCTCTTGACTACAAAAACTGCATCCTCCTCTTTCACTCTGAAACCTTCTTCCTCATCTTTCACTGTAACTTCTTCCTCTTCTTTCGCGGTAACAGCCTCACCCTCTACTTCTGTTTTAACTGTGACATCCTCCTCTTCCTCCTCTTCTTTCACTGTAACGTCTTTCTCTGTCCAGCAGACCTCCTCTTCTTTAGGAGGAGGAGAGTAGCTTAGTGAGCACATGGTCGGGGATGTTAGCTAGCTAGTTAGCATTAGCCTAGTGTTACTTAGCCAGATAGCTAATAACGTAAATGTGAAATCAAATGGAGTAACTGGTAAATACACAGACAGTGTGTTTAAAACACTGATGTTAATATACACAAAAATGGTCTAAAGAGCTTCAATATTTTGGTTTTATGTTGGCTAACAAGCTACCAAGGCGGCTGAATTGTTGTTGTTGAAAAAGCCTCCCGTCCCGTCCACTAGAATATACGTCACGCAAGAATCATCACCTGAAAGACTCACATCGCCATCTGCTGACTGGAGTGACGCAGTTGAACAAAAACTATATTCTGGCAAACAATGTAAACAAATAATTGGTAAATAACCAATTGTCTTACAGGTAATAATAATAACAAAACTAGAGCTTGCAGAACTTGCTTTTTGGAGTGTGGTGTCAAAAAAAGCAGAGCATCTCTTTATTACGGACAGACCTCTCCCCATCTTTTTTATTTAACTAGGCAAGTCAGTTAAGAACAAATTCTTATTTACAATGACGGCCTACACCACCAAACCTGGACGACGCTGGGCCAATTGTGCGCCACCCTATGGGACTCCCAATAACGGCCGGTTGTGTATACAGCCTGGAATCAAACCAGGAGGTCTGTAGTAACACCGCAAGCACTGAGATGCAGTGCCTTAGACCGCTGCGCCACTCGGGAGCCCATTGAATCTATATGTTTTGACCATGATAGTTTACAATCTAAGGTAACGCCAAGCAATTTAGTCTCCTCAACTTGTTCAACAGCCACACCATTCATTACCAGATTCAGCGGAGGTTTAGAAATTAGGGAATGATTTGTACCAAATACAATGCTCTTAGTTTTAGAGATGTTCAGGACCAGTTTATTAGTGACCACCCGTTCCAAAACATACGTTTTTTCAACAACAGGTTATGGTCAATAATATCAAAGGCTGAACTGAAATCTAACAGTACAGCTCCCACAATCTTCTTATTATCAATTTCTTTCAACCAATCATCAGTCCTTTGTGTCAGTGCAGTACATGTTGAGTGCCCTTCCCTATAAGCATGTTGAAAGTCTGTTGTTAATTTGTTTACAGAGAAATAGCATTGTATTTGGTCAAACACCATTTTTCCAAACAGTTTGCTAAGAGCTGGCAGCAAGCTTATAAATGTAGGTCTACTGTTAGAACCAGTAAAGGCCGCTTTACCATTCTTGGGTAGCAGAATGACTTTGGCTTTCCTCTAGGCTCAGATTAAAGATATGACAGATAGGAGTGGCTATAGAGTCAGCTACCATCCTCAGTAGCTTTCCATTTAAGTTGTCAATGCCAGGAGGTTTGTCATTATTGATCGATAACAATACTTTTTCCACCTCTCCCACACTAACTTTACAAAATTCAAACTTTCAATGCTTTTCTTTCATTATTTGTTTTTTTATGCATGAATACAATGGCTCACTGTTCCTTGTTGGCATTTCCTGCCTAAGTTTGCCCACTTTGCCAATTAAGTAATCATTAAAATAATTTGCAACGTCAAATGGTTTTGTGATGAATAAGCCATCTGATTCGATGAAAGATGGAGTTGAATGTCATTCTACCCATATTTCAGTTAAAGTACTCCAAATCTGTTTTCCATCATTCTTTATATCATTGATCTTGGCTTCATAATACAGTTTTCTTCTTCTTTTTGTTGAGTTTAGTCACATAATCTCTCAATTTGCATTAAGTCAACCAGTCAGATGTGCAGCCAGACTTATTAGCCACTCCTTTTGCCCCGTCTCTTTCAACCAGACAGTTTTTCAATTCCTCATCAATCCACGGAGCCTTTACAGTTCTAACAGTCAGTTACCAAACAGGTGCATGTTTATCAATAATTAAAATAAACCCTGTTATATTGAACTGTATAATGAACTCTGTTATGACTTTTCCTTTACAGGGGATCTGCAGTTCAAACAATAACAAAGCGGATACCCCACCACTGTTTTGGTAAAAAGCTGAGGCTGGAGAAATACAACCACTCTCAAATTCACAGAGCTATGGATGCAAGATGATATTTTAAATTCTAGTTTATCCATGTTTTCAGGCGAACAGTGTTTACAATGTTTACAAACCAATGGAGTTGAACAGGTTGGTTTCTGATGGGGTACGGCAGTTGAACTAAGCTCATTAGGCATGTATACGTTTATATTCTTAAAGAGTCAATGGGTACATAAATCATTAATTTAAAAGTTTGAAATTGGATGTAGCAAATTGCTTATTTCCCCTTTAAAGTCGCTCAGAAAAAAACAAGCTCTGACTAGGAACAATTATATTTCAATGGTTCAACTCTTATTTCAAATTCGGAAATCTTTCTACATCTCCGACTTTTCGACCTGAAAATCACTGATGTCACGATTTGACCTCTTCCCCCCCAGTTTACCTGTTTAATAGACGCAAATCACTGTCACCACGCACTCCTGAGGCTATATGCTATCAATTTCTATGTAGGGCTTCATGTGTTATGGTTAAAAGCAGGTCTTGAACTTGAGGGCGTGTGTGACGATGTAGTTCTAACCCTTGTTATAGCGAATGGCAAAAAAACATAGGCTACCCGTTGTTGGCTTATAAATGGTGATAAAAAAACAACAATGATCCACGGTGCAAGTATCATTATCCCACAGAAAATATGGTTGTTTTAAATGCTCCGGAATTGAGTGGTAGGTTATGCCTATAAACACAGTTCTGATGTCCAGGAGTGGGGAATTGCATTGAATCAGGCTATTCGTTTCAGTGCAGTTGCGTTCTTCCCCATAACCTATAGCCTAAACCGAACCCTTACAACTAAATATTGCATTTTTTTTTAAACTGCTGTAAAAGTTCCGTAACTTGTCAGTCGACTGTGGTATTTTGGACGCAGTAATTGCAGTTATACTGCTCTCTGATTGCATTTTTTTTTCTGTAAGGGAACCCGAACACGTCCCAGCCTATTTTGATCATAGATCAAGACTGAACAATTCGGCTATCTTATATTTATTCTGGATTTGACCATTTATAGCCCGACTTCTAGGATCTTTTGACTCCTCCCCGCGGCTGTTTGTTATGTTTCCGGTTGGGATAAATGTAGTCATATGAATACGTTCAGAATGTTGTCCTGTTAATTTGAAAAGACTAACCATTGTGATTAATGATATTTACTATCTTCTGCTTTTTATGAATAAAAAAAAAATAATGGTTTCGATGTTCCGCATTTGTCCTTTGAATGTTCCTTTGTTTTCCATAAATGACTACTGCTTTATACCCGAAGACGTTTTTAAAGTTCCCCCGAGGCTTATTCCTTGTAAAGAGCGGGCTATGCATATTGAGTATAATACAAACAGATGTCTAGAGAAGAAGGAGGGAATGGTGTGAGGCGAAAACGCACTATAGGCAAGTCTCTGTCTCCAGACAAATAGTGCGCATGTATTGTGACATGGTGTGAGTTGTTTAGGCTACCTTTTGTTTGTTCATGTTGATCAATTCCCCGTTGTATCATCACCGGTCAATGTTCACCGTTAATTCCCGTCTTTTATCATCTACAAGGTTTATTTACGAGTCATTTGTGTTAACGCAATTCAAACTGCTATACTTGATGAACAACTTTTGTTTTATTTCATACCATTTACGAGTTTTGTCAATTTCTTAATTGTTGTGTACAAAACAAAAATCAACCAGCATTTACATATTTCTTTTTCAGCTACATTACTCTCATCATTGACATCAATTTTAATCAGCAATGACAAGAGAGAATCTAGAAGAAACCCGCACACTGCTCCTGATAGTATCACTGCTCTTTATTATCTTTAGGTATCCGCCTCGAGGCATTCGTCAGAGCTTCTGTGAGTGTTTTGAATTTGCACCTTTATGTAGACGTTGCTCCACCCACATCCGTTCAATGCATTTTTTTTAAAAACATTTTAGTCATTTTAGCAGACGCTCTTATCCAGAGCGACTTACAGTTAGTGAATATATTTTTTTTTATACTGGCCCCCCGTGGGAATCGAACACACAACCCTGGCGTTGCAAACGCCATGCTCTATCAACTGAGCTACATCCCTGCCGGCCATTCCCTCCCCTACCCTGGACGGTGCTGGGCCAATTGTGCGCCGCCCATGAGTCTCCCGGTCGCGGCCGGCTGCGACAGAGCCTGGATTCGAATAGTTAGCACTGCGATGCAGTGCCTTAGACCACTGCGCCACTGCACCACTGCGCCACCCAATGCATCCAATGGGGTTGAAGTCGAGGGAAAATAAACAAGTTTTACTAAATAAAACAATGTGCCTTTTCATAAGTATTCTACTTAAGTGTGTACATAAAACGTATTAAAACACGTCTGTAAAACCACAACGAGCACATCGACCTATCAAGTAAGTTTTCATAACTCATTGGGTCCAGTGCAAGAAGAAACATCGGAGTAGCCTGAAGTGGCCGCATTAGTTCACGTTCTCATTTACAACATAACATGCATGGACATTTCGGCATTTAGACCTTTAGGGAATAATGTCTGGAGGGTGAAAATCCCAAAACATGCTCTTTTGCTCAAGAGTTATTTATATCGCCTCGTCTGTCTGATATCTTGACTCCCTCTTTGACACTAAATCTAAAAAGGTAGAAATGTGATGTTTTTGGTCATTAAAATGTCACTGGATAATCCCTGTCGTTTCTTCCGGTTGAACTTTTATGTTCACGAATTCTCTGGTTTGAGAGAACGAGAGGTTTTATCTACATCCCACAGCCCACATGGACATTTAATCATGGAGATGACATGGGTGGAGGAGCACCTAATAATGCCATTTATTTGGAATCGTTTTCCTTTCCGTGGGTGTCATATTGTTGCACTGTGCGCAGCCTCTGCATTTATAGCTGCTGTTCGGAAGAGGGCGTAAACGAGCCTGGCTCATTTTGGCAGTTGGCATCGACCAACATGTCGCGTAAATTGCGACCTCTCCTTTGTACAATAAACTGGCAGAGCTGGGTCCGATGATAAAACATGCCAGTGTTTCTTGACAGCAGCCTACTGCAATACCGAGGGGCTGAGCCCGTCCATTAGATTATACGTCACAATGGCAGCATTGCCTGAAAGACCCACATCGCCATCTGCTGACTGAAGTTAGTAACACATTTAGGGAAAATCTTTATTTTATTTATAAACAAAACGTTTGTTTTTCATGTATTTTATTAAATAATAAAATGATATGTAAAAGTACAAAGAGAATCATGTGTTGATCAGAACAGATTTTTAATGAGTGAGTATTTTAAACATAAGGTTACAATAATATCACGATATGCAGTTGGGTCTATACTGCGCCTACATTGTGTAACAATACATCATGTAGATGTACAGTACCAGTCAAATGTTTGGACACACCTACTCATTCAAAAGTTTTTCTTCATTTGTACTATTTTATACATTGTAGAATAATAGTGAAGACATCAAAACTATGAAATAACACATATGAAATCATGTAGTAACCAAAAAGTGTTAAATAAATCAATATATATTTTATATTTGAGATTCTTCAAATAGCCACCCTTTGCCTTGATGACAGCTCTTGGCATTCTCTCAACCAGCTTCACTGAGGAATGCTTTTCCAACAGTCTTGAAGGAGTTCCCACATATGCTGAGCACTTGTTGGCTGCTTTTCCTTTACTCTGCAGTCCAACTCATCCCAAACCATCTCAATTGGGTTGAGGACGGGGGATTGTGGAGGCCAGGTCATCTGATGCAGCACTACATCACTCTCCTTCTTGGTCAAATAGCCCTTACACAGCCTGGAGGTGTGTTGGGTCATTGTACTGTTGAAAAAAAAAAGATTGTCCCAGTAAGCGTAAACCAGATGGGATGGCGTATTGCTGCAGAATGCTGTGGTATCCATGCTGGTTAAGTGTGCCTTGAATTCTAAATAAAATCACTGAAAGTGTCACCAGCAAAGTACCCCCACACCACCTCCTCCATGCTTCACGGTGGGAACCACACATATGGTGATCTTCCGTGTCCTTTAGTAGTGGTTTCTTTGAAGCAATTCGACCATGAAGGCCTGATTCACGCAGTCTCCTCTGAACAGTTGATGTTGAGATGAATACTGTGGTAGCTCCAGGTGACTACCTCATGAAGCTGGTTGAGAGACGGGATGCCAAGAGTGTGGAAGATACAATCTATCTGCAACATTAAAGCTGATCTACCCTTTGGGGTAGAGTTTGGGAAACCTTCCTCTAACTGGATTTGTCTTTTCTCAAAAGGAGAGCAGCGGTACGATACGATATACTTTGTCCATTTACATGGAAATTCATTTTGTGAAGTCAGAAAACAAATCCACAAACCCAATCCACTATAATACATGCAGTACGGAAAACACTGGAAAGTCAATACACAAGACACATTCAGAGTCTCTACGGCCTACTGATCCACCATGTATTGGACCTACATCTGTCCTATGTCCTACTGTTCAGCCTACATCTGTCCTATGTCCTACTGTTCAGTCTACATCTGTCCTATGTCCTACTGTTCAGTCTACATCTGTCCTATGTCCTACTGTTCAGTCTACAACTGTCCTATGTCCTACTCTTCAGCAGCCTACATCCTTCTCTCCTGTGTGCGTCCTTTCATGTCTTCTCATGTGACCTAACCAGGCAAAACTCTTTTCACATTAGGAGCAGTGGTAGGGCTTCTCCCGTGTGTATTCTCTCATGCTGTTTCAGGTGACCTAACTGGGTAAAACACTTTCCACACCGGGAGCAGTGATGAGGCTTCTCTCCTGTGTGTATTCTCTCATGTATTTTCAGGTACCCTAACCAGGCAAAACTCTTTTCACATTGGGAGCAGTGGTAGGGCTTCTCCCCTGTGTGTATTCTCTCATGCTGTTTCAGGTGACCTAACTGGGTAAAACTCTTTCCACACCGGGAGCAGTGATGAGGCTTCTCTCCTGTGTGTATTCTCTCATGTATTTTCAGGTACCCTAACCAGGCAAAACTCTTTTCACATTGGGAGCATTGGATAGGCTTCTCCCCTGTGTGCATTCTCTCATGTCGTTTCAGGTCCCCTAACTGGTTAAAACCCTTTCCACACTGGGAGCAGTGATGAGGCTTCTCCCCTGTGTGTATTCTCTCATGTCGTTTCAGGTCCCCTAACTGGTTAAAACCCTTTCCACAGTGGGAGCAGTGATGAGGCTTCTCCCCTGTGTGTATTCTCTCATGCTCTTTCAGGTATTCTTTCCGGTTAAAACTCTTTCCACACTGGGAGCAGTGATGAGGCTTTTCCCCTGTGTGTATTCTCTCATGCACTTTCAGGTGTCCTAACTGGGAAAAACTATTTCCACACTGGGAGCATTGGAAAGGCTTCTCCCCTGTGTGTATTCTCTCATGCTCTTTCAGGTGTTCTTTCCGGTTAAAACTCTTTCCACACTGGGAGCAGTGATGAGGCTTTTCCCCTGTGTGTATTCTCTCATGTCGTTTCAGGTGTCCTAACTGGTTAAAACCCTTTCCACAGTGGGAGCAGTGGAATCGTCTTGCTGGTTTAGACGTCTCTGGTTCCTCTGAATCTGGTCTTTCTCCTGCCAAAGACAGAGCGTTTATTTAAACAGAGACCTGAATGAAACCGCCACAACTCTCTTGCTAGGAGGAGGTTTAATCCAAATCAGATCCCTCAAAAACCCGAGGCCAGTTTACAAAACAATTCTCATTTAAAATAATCTTGGCAGGGTTGATTGGTTGGGTTACTTTCTAAATGTAATCCGTTAGAGTTGCTAGTTACCTGTCAAAAAGTGTAATCAGTAAAGTAATCTTATTACATTCCGTTACTTTTAGATTACTCCCCTTAATGCATTAGTAGAAGACAAAAATGTATGTTCCCAATTGAACAACATCTATTGCAGGATAAATCAACGTTAAAGATTATTATTATTCATTATTTTTGTACACCTTTTTACTCCCCAATTGGTAGTTACAGTGTTGTCCCATTGCTGCAACTCCTGTACGGACTCGGGAGAGGCAAAGGTCGAGAGCCGCACTGCTTTTCTTGACACAATGCTGGCTTAACCCGGAAGTGTCGGAGGAAACACCGTACTGTTGCGCCCGGCCTGCCACAGGAGTAGCTAGAGCGCGCTGGGACAAGGACAAACCCGGGCCGGCCAAACCTTCCCCTGAGCCGGACGACGCTGGGCCAACTGGGCGCCGCATCATGGGTCATCCCGGTTCACGGCCGGCTGGGATCGAACCAGGATCTGTGGTGACGCCTTAGAACGCTGCATGCTTTTGAGCACTACTGAAAAAGTACTATTTACATGTGAAAGACGAAATGCTGCATTTACTACAGGCCTATTGTTTACCTTTGTGTTGGGGACACTTTGATATCTTGATAATATGCAGCTGTTTAAAGGGCAAAATCCACAGATGAAACAATAACAAAACGGTCGACCCTGCCTCTGTTTTGGTAAACAGCTGAGGGATGGGAGAAATGTAATGTAAGATGAATAGACAGAGCTATGGATGCAAGGACTGACCATCCATGATATCAACATTATTGTTTTAAACATGTTATGAGGCTATATAGTGTTTGTTTACATTTACAATGTTTACAAACATTGGAGAAAAACAAGCTTACATTTTGGGTTCTCATGGAGTGTAACAGTTGAACTCATGAGGCATTTAGAAGTTATATTCTTCAAGAATCAATGGATGGATGGATGATAATAGTAGAGATAATTATTTATTTCAGCTTTTTTTCTTTCATCACATTCCCAGTGGGTCAGAAGTTTACATACACTCAATTAGTATTTGGTAGCATTGCCTTTAAAATTGTTTAACTTGGGTCAAACGTTTCGGGTAGACTTCCATAAGCTTCCCACAATAAGTTGGGTGAATTTTGGCCCATTCCTCATGACAGAGCTGGTGTAACTGAGTCAGGTTTGTAGGCCTCCTTGCTCGCAAACGCTTTTTCAGTTCTGCCCACACATTTTCTATAGGATTGAGGTCAGGGCTTTGTGATGGCCACTCCAATACCTTGATTTTGTTGTCCTTAAGCCATTTTGCAACAACTTTGGAAGTATGCTTGGGGTCATTGTCCATTTGGAAGAACCATTTGTGACCAAGCTTTAACTTCCTTACTGATGTCTTGAGATGTTGCTTCAATATATCCACATAATTTTCCTTCCTCATGATACCATCTGTTTTGTGAAGTGCACCAGTCCCTCCTGCAGCAAAGCACCCCCACAGCATGATGCTTCCACCCCCATGTTTCACGGTTGGGATGGTGTTCTTCGGCTTGCAGGCTCCCCCATTTTCCTCCAAACATAACGATGGTCATTATGGCCAAACAGTTCTGTTTTTTGTTTCATCAGACCAGAGGACATTTCTCCAAAAAGTATGATTTTTGTCCCCATGTGCAGTTGCAAACCGTAGTCTGGCCTTTTTATGGCGGTTTTGGAGCAGTGGCTTCTTCCTTGCTGAGCGGCCTTTCAGGTTATGTCGATATAGGACTCGTTTTAATGTGGATGTAGACTTTTGTACCTGTTTCCTCCAGCATCTTCACAAGGTCCTTTGCTGTTGTTCTGGGATTGATTTGCAGTTTTTGCACCAAAGTATGTTCATCTCTAGGACAGAACGAGTCTCCTTCCTGAGTGGTATGATGGCTGCGTGGTCCCATGGTGTTTATCCTTGCGTACTATTGTTTGTACAGATGAATGTTGTAACTTCAGGCGTTTGGAAATTGCTCCCAAGGATGAACCAGACTTGTGGAGATCTACCATTTTTTTTCTGAGGTCTTGACTGATTTATTTTCATTTTCCCATGATGTCAAGCAAAGAGGCACTTAGTTTGAAGGTAGGCCTTGAAATACATCCACAGGTACATCTCCAATTGACTCAAATGATGTCAATTAGCCTATCAGAAGCTTCTAAAGCCATGACATCATTTTCTGGAATTTTCCAAGCTGTTTAAAGGCACAGTCAACTTACTGTATGTAAACGTCTGACCCACAGGAATTGTGATACAAATTAATTATAAGTGAAATAATCTGTCTGTAAACAATTGTTGGAAAAATTACTTGAGTCATGCACAAAGTAGATGCCCTAACTGTGGAGAGGTTGAAAAACAAGTTTTAATGACTCCAACCGAAGGTTATTTAAACTTCCGACTTCAACTGTGTATATACAGTGGGGAAAAAAGTATTTAGTCAGCCACCAATTGTGCAAGTTCTCCCACTTAAAAAAATGAGAGAGGCCTGTAATTTTCATCATAGGTACACGTCAACTATGACAGACAAAATTAGAAGAAAAAAAATCCAGAAAATCACATTGTAGGATTTTTTATGAATTTTTTTGCAAATTATGGTGGAAAATAAGTATTTGGTCAATAACAAAAGTTTCTCAATACTTTGTTATATACGCTTTGTTGGCAATGACACAGGGCAAACGTTTTCTGTAAGTCTTCACAAGGTTTTCACACACTGTTGCTGGTATTTTGGCCCATTCCTCCATGCAGATCTCCTCTAGAGCAGTGATGTTTTGGGGCCAAATGATCACAAGAACGGTGAGCAAAAATCCCAGAACCACACGGGGGGACCTAGTGAATGACCTGCAGAGAGCTGGGACCAAAGTAACAAAGCCTACCATCAGTAACACACTACGCCGCCAGGGACTCAAATCCCCACTGTATATATATTGGAGGGTATTTAAACTTCCGACTTCAACTGTGTATATATATATATATTGGAGGGTATTTAAACTTCCCACTTCAACTGTGTATATATATATATATATATTGGAGTGTATTTAAACTTCCGACTTCAACTGTGTATATATATATATTGGAGGGTATTTAAACTTCCGACTTCAACTGTGTATATATATATATTGGAGGGTATTTAAACTTCCGACTTCAACTGTGTATATATATATATATATATTGGAGTGTATTTAAACTTCCGACTTCAACTGTGTATATACAGTGGGGAGAACAAGTATTTGATATGCTGCCGATTTTGCAGGTTTTCCAACTTACAAAGCATGTAGAGGTCTGTAATTTTTTATCATAGGTACATTTAAACTGTGAGAGACGGAATCTAAAACAAAAATCCAGAAAATCACATTGTATGATATTTAAGTAATTAATTTGCATTTTATTGCATGACATAAGTATTTGATCACCTTCCAACCAGTAAGAATTCCGGCTCTCATAGACCTGTTAGTTTTTCTTTAAGAAGCCCCCCTGTTCTCCACTCATTACCTGTATTAACTGCACCTGTTTGAACTCGTTACCTGTATAAAAGACACCTGTCCACACACTCAATCAAACAGACTCCAACCTCTCCACAATGGCCAAGACCAGAGAGCTGTGTATGGACATCAGGGATAAAATTGTAGACCTGCACAAGGCTGGGATGGGCTACAGGACAATAGGCAAGCAGCTTGGTGAGAAGGCAACAACTGTTGGCGCAATTATTAGAAAATGGAAGAAGTTCAAGATGACGGTCAATCACCCTCGGTCTGGGGCTCCATGCAAGATCTCACCTCGTGGGGCATCAATGATCATGAGGAAGGTGAGGGATCAACCCAGAACTACACGGCAGGACCTGGTCAATGACCTGAAGAGAGCTGGGACCACAGTCTCAAAGAAAACCATTAGTAACACACTACGCCGTTATGGATTAAAATCCTGCAGCGCACGCAAGGTCCCCCTGCACAAGCCAGCGCATGTCCAGGCCCGTCTGAAGTTTGCCAATGACCATCTGGATGATCCAGAGGAGGAATGGGAGAAGGTCATGTAGTCTGATGAGACAAAAATAGAGCTTTTTGGTCTAAACTCCACTCGCCGTGTTTGGAGGAAGAAGAAGAATGAGTACAACCCCAAGAACACCATCCCAACCGTGAAGCATGGAGGTGGAAACATCATTCTTTGGGGATGCTTTTCTGCAAAGGGGACAGGACGACTGCACTGTATTGAGGGGAGGATGGATGGGACCATGTATCGCGAAATCTTGGCCAACAACCTCCTTCCCTCAGTAAGAGCATTGAAGATGGGTCGTGGCTGGGTCTTCCAGCATGACAACGACCCGAAACACACAGCCAGGGCAACTAAGGAGTGGCTCCGTAAGAAGCATCTCAAGGTCCTGGAGTGGCCTAGCCAGTCTCCAGACCTGAACCCAATAGAAAATCTTTGGAGGGAGCTGAAAGTCCGTATTGCCCAGCGACAGCCCTGAAACCTGAAGGATCTGGAGAAGGTCTGTATGGAGGAGTGGGCCAAAATCCCTGCTGCAGTGTGTGCAAACCTGGTCAAGACCTACAGGAAACGTATGATCTCTGTAATTGCAAACAAAGGTTTCTGTACCAAATATTAAGTTCTGCTTTTCTGATGTATCAAATACTTATGTCATGCAATAAAATGCAAATGAATTACTTAAAAATCATACAATGTGATTTTCTGGATTTTTGTTTTAGATTCCGTCTCTCACAGTTGAAGTGTACCTATGATAAAAAATTACAGACCTCTACCTGCTTTGTAAGTAGGAAAATTTGCAAAATCGGCAGTGTATCAAATACTTGTTCTCCCCACTGTATATATATTGGAGGGTATTTAAACTTCCGACTTCAACTGTGTGTGTGTGTGTGTATATATATATATACACACACACACACACACACACACACACACACTACCGGTCAAACATTTTAGAACATTTTCATATACAGTACCAGTCAAAAGTTTTAGAACACCTACTTATCCAAGGGTTTTTCTTAATTTTTACTATTTTCTACATTGTAGAATAATAGTGAAGACATCAAAACTATGATGAACTATTGCCTTACCTCCATAACTTGCAACATTTGCACACACTGTATATATATTTTCTGTTGTATTTTTGACTTTATGTTTTGTTTTACCCCATATGTAACTCGGTGTTGTTGTTTTTATCGCACTGCTTTGCTTTATCTTGGCCAGGTCGCAGTTGTAAATGAGAACTTGTTCTCAACTGGCTTACCTGGTTAAATAAAGGTGAAATAAAAAATAAATAAAAAATGAAATAACACATATGGAATCATGTATTAACCAAAACAGTGTTAAATCAAAATATATTTGAGATTCTTCAAAGTAGCCACCCTTTGCCTTGATGACAGCTTTGCACACTCTTGGCATTCTTTTAACAGGTATTTCAATGCATTTCAATTAACAGGTGTGCCTTGTTAAAAGTTCATTTGTGGAATTTCTTTCCTTCTTAATGCATTTCAGCCAATCAGTTGTGTTGTGCCAAGGTAGGGGTGGTATACAGAAGATGGCCCTATTTGGTAAAAGACCAAGTCCATATTATGGCAAGAACAGCTCACATAAGCAAAGAGAAATGACAAGTCCATCATTACTTTAAGACATGAAGGTCAGTCAATACAGAACATTTCAACAACTTAAAGGAAAATAGAATAATCAGAACAGTTGTCAGTCCAAAACAACAGTCAGAACAAAGCCTCTGTATTCTCTCATGTCATCTCAGGTCCTCTAACACTACACAGCCCATTCAAATCAGAAAAGCTTGATGATGAGTTGGTTAACTGAATAAGTTGTGCTAGAGCAAAAAACAAAACACGCACCCAGAAAACAAATCCACAAACCCAATCTACTATAATACATGCAGTACGGAAAACACTGGAAAGTCAATACACAAGACACATTCAGAGTCTCTACGGCCTACTGATCCACCATGTATTGGACCTACATCTGTCCTATGTCCTACTGTTCAGCCTAAATCTGTCCTATGTCCTACTGTTCAGTATCCTACATCCTTATGTCCTGTGTGTATTCTCATGTCTTCTCAGGTGAAATAACCGGTTATAACTCTTTTCACATTGGGAGCAGTGGTAGGGCTTCTCCCCTGTGTGTATTCTCTCATGCTCTTTCAGTTGTCCTTTCAGGTTAAAACTCTTTCCACACTGGGAGCAGTGATGAGGCTTTTCCCCTGTGTGTATTCTCTCATGTCGTTTCAGTTGTCCTAACTGGGAAAAACTCTTTCCACACTGGGAGCATTGGAAAGGCTTCTCCCCTGTGTGTATTCTCTCGTGTATTTTCAGGTACCCTAACCAGGCAAAACTCTTTTCACATTGGGAGCATTGGATAGGCTTCTCCCCTGTGTGCATTCTCTCATGTCGTTTCAGGTCCCCTAACTGGTTAAAACCCTTTCCACACTGGGAGCAGTGATGAGGCTTCTCCCCTGTGTGTATTCTCACATGTCGTTTCAGGTCCCCTAACTGGTTAAAACCCTTTCCACAGTGGGAGCAGTGATGAGGCTTCTCCCCTGTGTGTATTCTCACATGTCGTTTCAGGTCCCCTAACTGGGTAAAACTCTTTCCACACTGGGAGCAGTGATGAGGCTTTTCCCCTGTGTGTATTCTCTCATGTCGTTTCAGGTACCTTAAATGGGTAAAACTCTTTCCACACTGGGAGCAGTGATGAGGCTTTTCCCCTGTGTGTATTCTCTCATGTCGGTTCAGTTGTCCTAACTGGGAAAAACTCTTTCCACACTGGAAGCATTGGAAAGGCTTCTCCCCTGTGTGTATTCTCTCATGTCGTTTCAGGTCCCCTAAATGATTAAAACCTTTTCCACAGTGGGAGCAGTGGCGTCGTCTTGCTGGTTTGGACGTCTCTGCTTCCTCTGAGTCTGGTCTTTCTCCTGCCAAAGACAGAGCGTTTATTTAAACAGAGACCTGAATGAAACCTCCACAACTCTCTTGCTAGGAGGTTTAATCCTAATCAGATCCCTCAATAACCCGAGGCCAGTTTACAAAAAAATTATCATTTAAAATAATCTTGGCAGGGTTGATTGGTTGGGTTACTTTCTAAATGTAATCCGTTACAGTTGCTAGTTACAGTGGGGAAAAAAAGTATTTAGTCAGCCACCAATTGTGCAAGTTCTCCCACTTAAAAAGATGAGAGAGGCCTGTGATTTTCATCATAGGTACACGTCAACTATGACAGACAAAATGAGAAAATCCAGAAAATCACATTGTAGGATTTTTAATGAATTTATTTGCAAATTATGGTGGAAAATAAGTATTTGGTCAATTACAAAAGTTTCTCAATACTTTGTTATATACCCTTTGTTGGCAATGACACAGGTCAAACGTTTTCTGTAAGTCTTCACAAGGTTTTCACACACTGTTGCTGGTATTTTGGCCCATTCCTCCATGCAGATCTCCTCTAGAGCAGTGATGTTTTGGGGCTGTCGCTGGGCAACACGGACTTTCAACTCCCTCCAAAGATTTTCTATGGGGTTGAGATCTGGAGACTGGCTAGGCCACTCCAGGACCTTGAAATGCTTCTTACGAAGCCACTCCTTCGTTGCCCGGGCGGTGTGTTTGGGATCATTGTCATGCTGAAAGACCCAGCCACGTTTCATCTTCAATGCCCTTGCTGATGGAAGGAGGTTTTCACTCTTTGGATGCAATTCAGCATTCTTTGTCCTCCAAACACGACGAGTTGAGTTTTTACCAAAAAGTTATATTTTGGTTTCATCTGACCATATGACATTCTCCCAATCCTCTTCTGGATCATCCAAATGCACTCTAGCAAACTTCAGACGGGCCTGGACATGTACTGGCTTAAGCAGGGGGACACGTCTGGCACTGCAGGATTTGAGTCCCTGGCGGTGTAGTGTGTTACTGATGGTAGGCTTTGTTACTTTGGTCCAAGCTCTCTGCAGGTCATTCACTAGGTCCCCCCGTGTGGTTCTGGGATTTTTGCTCACCGTTCTTGTGATCATTTTGACCCCACGGGGTGAGATCTTGCGTGGAGCCCCAGATCAAGGGAGATTATCAGTGGTCTTGTATGTCTTCCATTTCCTAATAATTGCTCCCACAGTTGATTTCTTCAAACCAAGCTGCTTACCTATTGCAGATTCAGTCTTCCCAGCCTGGTGCAGGTCTACAATTTTGTTTCTGGTGTCCTTTGACAGCTCTTTGGTCTTGGCCATAGTGGAGTTTGGAGTGTGACTGTTTGAGGTTGTGGACAGGTGTCTTTTATACTGATAACAAGTTCAAACAGGTGCCATTAATACAGGTAACGAGTGGAGGACAGAGGAGCCTCTTAAAGAAGAAGTTACAGGTCTGTGAGAGCCAGAAATCTTGCTTGTTTGTAGGTGACCAAATACTTATTTTCCACCATAATTTGCAAATAAATTCATTAAAATCCTACAATGTGATTTTCTGGAGAAAAAAAATCTCAATTTGTCTGTCATAGTTGACGTGTACCTATGATGAAAATTACAGGCCTCTCTCATCTTTTTAAGTGGGAGAACTTGCACAATTGGTGGCTGACTAAATACTTTTTTCCCCCACTGTACCTGTCAAAAATTGTAATCAGTAAAGTAATATTACATTCCGGCAGCAGACTATGATCTATAATATCAAAAGCCGCACTGAAGTCTAACAAAACAGCCCCCACAATCTTTTTAACATCAATTTCTCTCAGCCAATCATCAGTCATTTGTGTAAGTGCTGTGCTTGTTGAATGCCCTTCCCTATAAGTGTGCTGAAAAGTCTGTTGTCAATTTGCTTACTGTAAAATAGCATTTTATCTGGCCAAACACAACTTTCCCCAAAACGTTACTAAGGGTTGGTAACAGGCTGATTGGTCGGCTATTTGAGCCAGTAAAGGGGGCTTTACTATTCTTTGGTAGCGGAATGACTTTTGCTTCCCTCCAGGCCTGAGGGCACACACTTTCTAGTAGGCTTAGATTGAAGATATGGCAAATAGGAGTGGCAATATTTATTAGACCTAATTGATAAATAGACTAGTCAGTATAGGATAAAAGAAAGGAATAGGATACATTTATTAGACCTAATGGATAAATAGACTAGTCAGTATAGGATACATTTATTAGACTTAATGGATAAATAGACTAGTCAGTATAGATAATTTATTAGACCTAATGGATAAATAGACTGAAGGATACATTAAGACCTAATGGATAAATAGACTAGTCAGTATAGGATACATTTATTAGACTAATGGATAAATAGAAATAGGATCAAAGACTAATGGATAATAGACAAGTATAGGATAATATAGACCTAATGGATAAATAGACTAGTCAGTATAGGATACACTTTAAGTGTACATTATTGTTATTTGATAGGCTACTAGACCTAAAGAGGCAATCTGCAGTTCAAACAACAACAAAGTTGTCACCCTGCCACTGTTTTGGTATATAGCTGAGGGATGGGGTCAAACATTAAATACACTACATGACCAAAATTATGTGGACACCTGCTCATCGAAAATCTCATTCCAAAATCATGGGCATTAATATGGAGTTGGTCCCTCCTTTGCTGCTATAACAGCCTCCACTCTTCTGGGAAGGCTTTCCACTGGATGTTGGAACATTGCTGTGGGGACTTGCATCCATTCAGCCACAAGAGCATTAGTGAGGTCGGGCACTGATGTTGGGCGATTAGGCCTGGCTCGCAGTCGGCGTTCCAATTCATCCCAAAGGTGTTCGATGGGGTTGAGATCAGGGCTCTGTCCAGGCCAGTCAAGTTCTTCCACACCAATCTCAACAAATAATTTCTTCATGAACCTCGCATTGTGCACAGGGGCATTGTCATGCTGAAACAGGAAAGGGCCTTCCCCAAACTGTTGCCACAAAGTTGGGAGCACAGAATCGTTTAGAATGTCATTGTATGCTGTAGCGTTAAGATTTCCCTTCACTGGAACTAAGGGGCCTAGCCCGAACCATGACAAACAGCCCCAGACCATTATTCCTCATCCACCAAACTTTACAGTTGGCACTACGGTAGCGTTCTCCTATAGCCACCTCCTATTTGTACTGGACTCCAAGTGCATCCTCAAATCAACCAATCACTCTAATCTTAATTCCAACCCTTAGACGTCCACAGACTAACCCATCTTTCCCGGTATAATACAATTTACTATTTCCTTCGGGCAATACATCCTTCACCACTGAACAAAAATATAAACGCAACATGCAACAATTTCAAAGATTTGACTGAGTTCCAGTTCATATAAGGAAACCAGTCAGTACCTGGTGTGACCATTTGCCTCATGCAGCGTTACACCTTAACATAGAGTTGATCAGGCTGTTGATTGTGGCCTGTGGAATGTTTTCCCACTCGAGCTGCTGCATATTGGTGGGGAACTGGAACACGCTGTCGTACACGTCATTACAGAGCATCCCAAACATGCTCAATGGGTGACATGTCTGGTGAATATGCAGGCCATGGAAAAAACTGGGACAGTTTCAGCTTCCAGGAATTGAGTACAAATCCTTGCGACATGGGGCCGTGCATTATCCTGCTGAAACATGAGGTGATGACGGTGGATGAATGGCACGACAATGGGCCTCAGGATCTCGTCACATTATGAATAGTATAGCACGGAATAGTGTGATGTTATTGGTCCGTTTTAAAGGCCAATTCCAGACCTGAATAGTATAGGGTGCTTCATTATTCGTCCCTTCCAGGGGAACTTTCAATTATTTAGAACAGCCATGGAGTGGTCTTGGTGTCTGGGAATAGTTGGTTATCAATGTAATACCATAACCATCCTTCACCACACTCTCTGGATTTTCACCCTCCTTCTCTTGGAGACCGGTAAGCACCAGATTTTCTCTGCTGGTTGTCCTGGTAACAGATACCAGTGGGCAGATCTATTTTATTTGTTCAAACTAAACTACAGCACTTACTTTGATGAGTCAAATCTGCTCCTTTCTTCTCTTCTCCTCCTCTCACAGTTCCACTCAGCCCCGTTGTTTTCCTGCAGTCCACCAGCCGCACAGACAACCTCTTCAGACCCAGCAGTAAGGTGCTACTGGGAGAGGTACGACACGGGGACTCTGGGAGGGCGGAAGGGCTAGCGTTGTCCTGGTAACCATATAGAGGGGACACAGACACATATCATTATGGATGCTGATGTCACTGTTGTCATAAAGTGCTTTACAGAAACCCAGCCCCCGATAGAGCAAGCTGTATGCTAGACCAGACCAAGCTGTACCATCTGGTGTTCTGATCTGGAGAGACTCTTCTCTGCCTCGTCAGTATCAGGATGTTGTTGAGGCTCCCCAGAGGATCCACGATAGTCACGTCTCTCTCCTGTATGAACGAGAACATCAAACAGATGGTAAACATGTGACCTCAGGGTCTAAAAAGTGCCTAAAATGTCTAGTTTCATCATGATAAAAAATATAGATATTGATATAAATGTAAAAAGCATGTCAAACATCCTTCCTCCAAATGAAGTTTCTATGTTGTTTTTGGGCTGTCCTGACGTGGAATCGCCTAATAATAATATTATAATAATATGCCATTTAGCAGATGCTTTTATCCAAAGCGACTTACAGTCATGTGTGCATACATTTTTACGTGTGGGTGGTCCCGGGGATCGAACCCACTACCCTGGGCGTTACAAGCGCCGTGCTCTACCAATTGAGCTACAGAGGCCCACGATTTGATTGGTCCTCATCTCGCAGCTCAGACACTTGATTCAAGATAAAGTGGAGTCAGCAGGTTTAGAGTTGAAGGATTTGTTGCCATAGAAACGTACAAGGCTAACAGGTAAGCAACCTTCAACGGTTATCCTGAGTTGAATCCAGTGAATTCAGAATTGACCAAAATCAGCTCAATAACTCCTCTATCCCACTACATAGAGTTAAACATGCTGTTCTGATGGGGTTGAATGGGGTTGATGACCGTTGAACTAAAGTTGTTGGGCATTTAGAAGTTATATTCGTCAAGAATCATTGGCTACAAACTCTCTCTCTTATTTGGCACCAGTTTCTTGGACTTCTCCTCTGCTTTTAAACTCTTAGATGTGAAGTTCTGGACTGGTTTCCAGTTACATTTTGTGTACAAAGCGTTCTGTGAATTTCATAGGGTCCCGTGCCTTATAGCGCCAGAAAGCCCCATCTGTCTGCTTCCATTCTCTCAGCGGACCTGACTTGAACTGTCAGGTTTCAGACCCCACATTTTGCATAGGTAGTCACGTGTCACATTTTCTGGCTATCCAGAAAAATGATCAATTATCTCTTCCTCTGAGCAAGTGAGACCAGCTTGGGAGACAGCTCCCAGTGTGGAAAGATATTTACCCGCTGGCTTCACAAAATGATTTTCGATGTAAATGGAGTATAAAGTATCAATCATTTAAAAGTCAAAAAATGCATGCACCAATCACAGATTGCCCCTTTAACAATTCATACAGAACTGAACAACACATTCGAGTGCAGAACCTTTTTTAGACAAGTACTCACTGGTGTTAATCAGATATTCTGTCTCCTCCTCTTTCACTCCCAGAACGTCTTCAACCTTCTCTTTTATTGAGATAGCCTCCTCTTCCTCCCAAAAAGGTTCGTCTTTCACTGTAACATCCTCTTCTTCTTTCACAATAACAGCCTCCTCTTCCTCCTTTTTTATTCTGAAAGCATCTACCTCCTCTTCTTCCACTGTGATAGCCTCTATCCCCTCTTCCTCTTTCACTCCAAACGGATCTTTCTCTTCTTTCACTATAACATCCTTCTCTTCTTTCAATGTGATATCCTCCTCCTCTTCTTTAGCAGGAGGAGAGTAGCTTAGTGAGCTCATGGTCGGGGATGTTAGCTAGCTAGCTAGCATTAGCTGGTTAGCATTAACGACTAGCCTAGTGCCGGGCTCAATATCAATCTTAACAAGCTAACACATTTAACATCTAGCAAATGACGTTAAAGTTAAGAAGTTGATACGTAAACATAATTGTGTTTAAAACGCTGAGACTAATATACACAAGAATGAGCTTCAATGTTTCATTTTCATGTTGACTAGCAAGCTATCGAGGTGGATAAGTAGCCGTGTTGCTGTTCTTAGCATCCCGTCCACTAGATTATACGTCACGCAAGAAGCACCTGAAGCCTCACATCGCCATCTGCTGACTGAATTGGGTAACGCAGTTTAACAAAAAAGATTCTGTCAAACAACGTCATAACAAATCATTTCAAAGTAAGGATTTTCCTCACTTCTTATCGGAGGAAACCGGAAACAGGAGCCATTAGGGCAGGGTTTCCCAGATTCGGTGAGTCCATACATTTTTCATACTGGCGCTTGTAACGCCAGGGTAGTGGGTTTGATTCCCGGGACCATCCATATGTACAATGTATGCATGCATGACTGTAAGTCGCTTTGGATAAAAGCGTCTGCTAATTGCCTTATATTATTATTATTGATATACCTCTTTCCACACTGGGAGCAGTGGTAAGGCATCTTCCATGTGTGTGTTACCACATGGTCTTTCCCTAACTGGGTAAATATCTTTCCACACTGGGAGCATTGATAACGTTTCTCTTAGGTGTGGATTCTTTCATGCTCTTTTAGTTGCCTTGACCAGGTCAATTTAAATCCACAGTGGGAGCAGTGGTAAAGCTTCACTCCAAAGTGTATTCTCTGATGTATTTTCAGAGTCCCTAACCGGGTAAAACACTTTACACACTGAGAGCATTGGAAAGGCTTCTCTCCTGTGTGTGTCCTCTCATGCGTTTTCAGGCTCCCTACCAAGGTAAAACCCTTTCCACACTGGGAACATTGGAATGGTCGTTCTCCAGTGTGTATTCTCTTATGATCTTTCAGATGCGATGACTGAATAAATCTCTTTCCACACTGAGAGCATTGGAAAGGCTTCTCCCCTGTGTGTGTTCTCAAATGCGTTTTCAGGTTCCCTACCCAGGTAAAACCCTTTCCACACTGAGAGCATTGGAATGTTTTTTCTCCTGTGTGTATTCTCTTATGGTCTTTCAGATTTGATGACTTGATAAATCTCTTTCCACCCTGTGAGAACTGAAAAGGTCTCTCTAAAGAATGTGTTCTCTCATGTGATTTCAGGTTCCCTAGCTGGGTAAATCTCTTTCCACAATCTGAGCAGTGGTAGGGCTTCTCCCCTGTGTGCGTTCTCAAATGCGTTTGCAGGTTCACTACCCGGGTAAAACCTTTTCCACACTGAGAGCATTGGAATGTTTTTTTCTCCGTGTGTGTCCTTATGTGTCAGGCTCCCTTCCAAGGTAAAACCCTTTCCACACTGTGAGCATTGGAATGGCTTTTCTCCAGTGGGTATTCTTTCATGCTCTTTCAGGTAACATACCCACTTAAAACTCTTTCCACAGTGGGAACACTGGTGTGGTCTCACTGGTTTGGGCATCTCTGGTTCCCCTGAAGGACTCTTACCGATGTGAGAGTGAGAGTCTGCCAAAGACAAACAGCGTATCTAGTTAAACAGAGACCAGGATCATATAAATGTTTACATATTTTTTCATTTTGAGCTGTGAAACATTTTGCTATGTTGTGCACTTAATAAACACGACCCTGAATGAACCCTCCACGTGGTAAAACTGTCTTCCTCTGAGGTTTAATCCAAACTAGATCCCTCAATAACCTGAGGTCAGTGTTTTAGATTGTTTAATCCAGATCCAAATGATCCTTCGCTGTCTTTGATTCTGTCCCCTTCATCATTTTGAAAAGAAAATGAAAGCCAAGATTTCACCCAAATGTCATGAAATCAGACAGGAGTGGGGTTGTAATAATATAGCATATACTGTATGACGTGGCATCATAGAGATTTTCAGATTAGTCTGTGTAACACTTTACATTTACATTATAGTCATTCAGCAGACGCTCTTATCCAGAGCGACTTACAGGAGCCATTAGGGAAGGGTTTCCCAGATTCGGTCCTCGGGACCCCAAAGCACGTGTTGGTTGTTGCCCTAGCAACACTACACTGCATTAGGGTTAACCTTTTACTGCAGTGGGCTAAATCAGGGTCACACATTCTTGGTAGTCTTAAACAAATCTGCTTTGAAACACACCTCACACACATTGTTATGGGCTTAAAAAAAAAGACACCTGTACCATGTCAGATATAGAGTTGAAATGTATTACATTTTGAGTTTGCGTCCCGATATTACACTTCATATACATCACAGAACACTGAAATACTGTATAACAAAACTGTTTAACATAGAAATACCAGATTTTCAGAGTTGCATTTGTAAGATTTTATGAATTATGAAATTCTGAAAAATATGAATAACATTCCACCCTTGAGGCCACCAGAGAGCGATTTGGACATTTGACTGCAGGAAAGGGCTACGTGCCCCGCCTCCCTATACCTTATAGCTAAATATTAAGGACCTCATAAAAGCATTGAGATTTTAAAAACAAATGAATACTTAGTTTCTGATGAGTTATTTTAAAACTGATATCAACACTTAGTTTCTGATGAGTTATTTTACAACTGATATCAACACTTAGTTTCTGATGAGTTATTTTACAACTGATATCAACACTTAGTTTCTGATTAGTTATTTTCCTTCTGTAAGTTTCAGAAACATTGCTGTGCTGTACTATACTCTACTGTACCGGTGGGCTGGACTGTTGGTACTTAAAACGGGAGGAATGAGACAGAATATCTATCTATTAAACAGTCTGTTCCATACCCACTTTCTCTGCTTACCTCATGTCAAAATAAAAGTCCCCCACAAGTTCTTCCTTTTTTTGTGCACACATGCCATGCTTTTTATTTTGACAAGAGCAGCTATACTCACTGGTGTCGTGTTCAGTCTCCTCCTCTCCTTCCTCTTCCTCATTCACCTTTATTGAGATAGCATCCTCTTCCTCTCTAAAATGTTCTTCCTCTTCTTTCACTGTAACATCCTCCTCTTCTTTAGCAGGGGAGTAGCTAAGTTCATGGTTGGGGATGTTAGCTAATTAGTGACTAGCATCAGCGATTAGCATTAGTGCTAGGCTGAGTATCAATCTCAACAAATAGAACAATGAAATTAAGTTGAAGTTATCTAGTAGATACGTAAACAGAATTGTGTTCAAAACACTCAGATTAATATATCCAAAATGTTCTAAAAGAACTTCAATGTTTCGGTTTTATATTAGCTAGCAAGCTACCGAGGTGGTTGAATCAGTAGCTTTGTTGTTGTTGTTGTTGTTGAAGAAGCATCTTCTTCTATGGTATAATGGTGGTCCGCAAACAAACCTTTAGGGTGTTTGCCGCCACCTAATGTGCTGGAGTGTGTGGTCAATCATGGTTTACATGAGCTCTACATTGATATACTGTATACAATAAATATGAATAAATAAATCAATATTTTTTACCTTTATTTAAACAGGAAGCCACCATTGAGACCAGGGTCTCTTTCCTGCACATAACATTTATAGACCAAATCTAATCAAAATCGGAAAGTACAAAACAAAGTAAAATACAGTTCAGACAATCCAGAAAAACAGTCACATTCCTCAGCAAATAGTTCCTCAATCAATATTGTAAATTGCCCAAAAGTAACAAATTTAGGTAAAATCTTTATTTTATTTTCAAACAAAACGTTAGTTTTTCATGTATTTTATTAAAGAATAAAATGATATGTAAAAGTACAAAGAGAATCATGTGTTGATCAGAACAGATTTTTAATGAGTGAGTATTTTAAACATAAGGTTACAATAATATCAAGATATGCAGTTGGGTCTATACTGCGCCTACATTGTGTAACGATACATCATGTAGATGTACAGTACCAGTCAATGTTTGGACACACCTACTCATTCAAGGGTTTTTCTTTATTTTAACTACAGTGGGGAAAAAAAGTATTTAGTCAGCCACCAATTGTGCAAGTTCTCCCACTTAAAAAGATGAGAGAGGCCTGTAATTTTCATCATAGGTACACGTCAACTATGACAGACAAATTGA
Organism: Coregonus clupeaformis; assembly: GCF_020615455.1. NCBI lineage: Eukaryota > Metazoa > Chordata > Actinopteri > Salmoniformes > Salmonidae > Coregonus > Coregonus clupeaformis. The sequence continues at coordinate 100,315 of NW_025534970.1, forward strand.
GGAAAAAAAATCCAGAAAATCACATTGTAGGATTTTTAATGAATTTATTTGCAAATTATGGTGGAAAATAAGTATTTGGTCACCTACAAACAAGCAAGATTTCTGGCTCTCACAGACCTGTAACTTCTTTTTAAGAGGCTCCTCTGTCCTCCACTCGTTACCTGTATTAATGGCACCTGTTTGAACTTGTTATCAGTATAAAATACACCTGTCCACAACCTCAAACAGTCACACTCCAAACTCCACTATGGCCAAGACCAAAGAGCTGTCAAAGGACACCAGAAACAAAATTGTAGACCTGCACCAGGCTGGGAAGACTGAATCTGCAATAGGTAAGCAGCTTGGTTTGAATAAATCAACTGTGGGAGCAATTATTAGGAAATGGAAGACATACAAGACCACTGATAATCTCCCTCGATCTGGGGCTCCACGCAAGATCTCACCCCGTGGGGTCAAAATGATCACAAGAACGGTGAGCAAAAATCCCAGAACCACACGGGGGGACCTAGTGAATGACCTGCAGAGAGCTGGGACCAAAGTAACAAAGCCTACCATCAGTAACACACTACGCCGCCAGGGACTCAAATCCTGCAGTGCGAGACGTGTCCCCCTGCTTAAGCCAGTACATGTCCAGGCCCGTCTGAAGTTTGCTAGAGTGCATTTGGATGATCCAGAAGAGGATTGGGAGAATGTCATATGGTCAGATGAAACCAAAATATAACTTTTTGGTTAAAAAAATACTTGTCGTGTTTGGAGGACAAAGAATGCTGAGTTGCATCCAAAGAACACCATACCTACTGTGAAGCATGGGGGTGGAAACATCATGCTTTGGGGCTGTTTTTCTGCAAAGGATCCAGGACGACTGATCCGTGTAAAGGAAAGAATGAATGGGGCCATGTATCGTGAGATTTTGAGTGAAAGCCTCCTTCCATCAGCAAGGGCATTGAAGATGAAACGTGGCTGGGTCTTTCAGCATGACAATGATCCCAAACACACCGCCCGGGCAACGAAGGAGTGGCTTCGTAAGAAGCATTTCAAGGTCCTGGAGTGGCCTAGCCAGTCTCCAGATCTCAACCCCATAGAAAATCGTTGGAGGGAGTTGAAAGTCCGTGTTGCCCAGCGACAGCCCCAAAACATCACTGCTCTAGAGGAGATCTGCATGGAGGAATGGGCCAAAATACCAGCAACAGTGTGTGAAAACCTTGTGAAGACTTACAGAAAACGTTTGACCTGTGTCATTGCCAACAAAGGGTATATAACAAAGTATTGAGAAACTTTTGTTATTGACCAAATACTTATTTTCAACCATAATTTGCAAATAAATTCATAAAAAATCCTACAATGTGATTTTCAGGATTTTTTTTTTCTCATTTTGTCTGTCATAGTTGACGTGTACTTATGATGAAAATTACAGGCCTCTCTCATCTTTTTAAGTGGGATAACTTGCACAATTGGTGGCTGACTAAATATTTTTTCCCCCCACTGTATTTTATACATTGTTGAATAATGGTGAAGACATCAAAACTATGAAAAAACACATATGGAATCATGTAGTAACCAAAAAGTGTTAAACAAATCAATATATATTTTATATTTACATTCTTCAAAATGGCCACCCTTTGCCTTGATGACAGCTTGGCATTCTCTCAACCAGCTTCATGAGGAATTATTTTCCAACAGTCTTGAAGGAGTTCCCACATATGCTGAGCACTTGTTGGCTTTGTTTCCTTCACTCTGCGGTCCAACTCATCCCAAACCATCTCAATTGAGGTTCAGGTCGGGTGATTGTGGAGGCCAGGTCATCTGATGCAGCACTCTATCACTCTACTTCTTGGTTTAAATAGCCCTTACACAGCCTGGAGGTGTGTTTGGGGTCATTGTCCTGTTGAAAAACAAATGATAGTCCCACTAAGCGCAAACCAGATGGGATGGCGTATCGCTGCAGAATGCTGTGGTAGCCATCTTGGTTAAGTGTGCCTTGAATTCTAAATAAAATCACTGACAGTGTCACCAGCAAAGTACCCCCACACCACCTCCTCCATGCTTCACGGTGGGAACCACACATGTGGTGATCATCCGTTCACCTACTCTGCATTTCCCAAAGACACGGAGGTTGGAACCAAAAATCTCAAATTTGAACTCCAGACCAAATTACAGATTTCCACCAGCCTAATGTCCATTGCTCGTGTTTCGTGGCTCAAGCCTCTTCTTATTGGTGTCCTTTTGGTAGTGGTTTCTTTGAAGCAATTCGACCACGAAGGCCTGATTCACGCAGTCTCCTCTGAACAGTTGATGTTGAGATGAATACTGTGGTAGCTCCTCATGAAGCTGGTTGAGAGACGGGATGCCAAGAGTGTGGAAGATACAATCTATCTGCAACATTAAAGCTGATCTACCCTTTGGGGTAGAGTTTGGGAAACCTTCCTCTAACTGGATTTTTCTTTTCTCAAAAGGAGAGCAGCGGTACGATACGATATACTTTGTCCATTTACATGGAAAATCATTTTGTGAAGTCAGAAAACAAATCCACAAACCCAATCCACTATAATACATGCAGTACGGAAAACACTGGAAAGTCAATACACAAGACACATTCACAGTCTCTACGGCCTACTGATCCACCATGTATTGGACCTACATCTCTCCTATGTCCTACTGGTCAGTCTACATCTGTCCTATGTCCTACTGTTCAGCAGCCTACATCCTTATCTCCTGTGTGCGTCCTCTCATGTCTTCTCATGTGACCTAACCAGGCAAAACTATTTTCACATTGGGAGCAGTGGTACGGCTTCTCCCCTGTGTGTATTCTCTCATGCTGTTTCAGGTGACCTAACTGGGTAAAACTCTTTCCACACCGGGAACAGGGATGAGGCTTCTCTCCTGTGTGTATTCTCTCATGTATTTTCAGGTACCCTAACCAGGCAAAACTCTTTTCACATTGGGAGCAGTGGTAGCACTTCTCCCCTGTGTGTATTCTCTCATGCACTTTCAGGTGTCCTAACTGGGTAAAACTCTTTCCACACTGGGAGCAGTGATGAGGCTTCTCTCCTGTGTGTGTCCTCTCATGTTGTTTCATGTCCCCTAACTGTGAAAAACTCTTTCCACACTGGGAGCATTGGAAAGGTTTATCTCGCTTCTCCCCTGTGTGTATTCTCTCATGCTCTTTCAGGTATTCTTTCCGGTTAAAACTCTTTCTACACTGGGAGCAGTGATGAGGCTTATCTCCTGTGTGTATTCTCTCATGTATTTTTAGGCTCCCTAACTGGGTAAAACTCTTTCTACACTGGGAGCATTGGAAAGGCTTCTCCCCTGTGTGTATTCTCTCATGTCGTTTCAGGTCCCTTAACTGGTTAAAACCCTTTTCACACTGGGAGCAGTGATGAGGCATCTCCCCTGTGTGTATTGTCTCATGTCGTTTGAGGTCCCCTAACTGGTTAAAACCCTTTCCACAGTGGGAGCAGTGATAAGGCTTTTCCCCTGTGTGTATTCTCCCATGCACTTTCAGGTGTCCTTTCAGGTTAAAACTCTTTCCACACTGGGAGCAGTGATAAGGCTTTTCCCCTGTGTGTATTCTCCCATGCACTTTCAGGTGTCCTAACTGGGTAAAACTATTTCCACACTGGGAGCAGTGATGAGGCTTTTCCCCTGTGTGTGTCCTCTCATGTATTTTCAGGCTCGCTAACAAGGAAAAACTCTTTCCACACTGGGAGCATTGGAAAGGCTTCTCCCCTGTGTGTATTCTCTCATGTCGTTTCAGGTCCCTTAACTGATTAAAACCTTTTCCACAGTGGGTGCAGTGGAATCGTCTTGCTGGTTTGGACGTCTCTGGTTCCTCTGAATCTGGTCTTTCTCCTGCCAAAGACAGAACGTTTATTTAAACAGAGACCTGAATGAAACCTCCACAACTCTGCATATTGGTTATTGACTTGGACACGTTAAAACTGTGTTTTGACATTGGGCTATCCCACCTTGCAAAATGTTGATGAAAAGAAGACTATGCTCGAGGTCCAATCTATCTTCGGTTTTGGTTGAAAGTGAAAGTTGAAGAGATTTCTCAGGTCGTTGTTTGAACGACTTGAAAACAACTTCATTCAACGTACTTGCAGCCTATAAACATTGACGCAGGATAACACATGGGTCTATGAACAATTTTATTAACAATCTTACATCACTCCAGTATTTCTTGACAATATTTAAGTGCTAATTGTCTTTATTCCACTACTGAAGAAGCATGACTCAATTCGCCTACTCATATTTCAAACATCCAGCCTGACAAAATATACATTTGTAATTATTCCATGCCTCCCTATTGGAAATGAATTATTGCCAATACATACAGTGGAGAAAAAAAGTATTTAGTCAGCCACCAATTGTGCAAGTTCTCCCACTTAGAAAGATGAGAGAGGCCTGTAATTTTCATCATAGGTACACGTCAACTATGACAGACAAAATGAGAAAAAAAATCCAGAAAATCACATTGTAGGATTTTTAATGAATTTATTTGCAAATTATGGTGGAAAATAAGTATTTGGTCAATAACAAAAGTTTCTCAATACTTTGTTATATACCCTTTGTTGGCAATGACACAGGTCAAACGTTTTCTGTAAGTCTCCACAAGGTTCACACACTGTTGCTGGTATTTTGGCCCATTCCTCCATGCAGATCTCCTCTAGAGCAGTGATGTTTTGGGGCTGTCGCTGGGCAACACGGACTTTCAACTCCCTCCAAAGATTTTCTATGGGGTTGAGATCTGGAGACTGGCTAGGCCACTCCAGGACCTTGAAATGCTTCTTACGAAGCCACTCCTTCGTTGCCCGGGCGGTGTGTTTGGGATCATTGTCATGCTGAAAGACCCAGCCACGTTTCATCTTCAATGCCCTTGCTGATGGAAGGAGGTTTTCACTCAAAATCTCACGATACATGGCCCCATTCATTCTTTCCTTTACACGGATCAGTCGTCCTGGTCCCTTTGCAGAATAATTGCCCCAAAGCAAGATGTTTCCACCCCCATGCTTCACAGTAGGTACGGTGTTCTTTGGATGCAATTCAGCATTCTATGTCCTCCAAACACGACGAGTTGAGTTTTAACCAAAAAGTTATATTTTGGCTTCAACTGACCATATGACATTCTCCCTATCCTCTTCTGGATCATCCAAAAGCACTCTAGCAAACTTCAGACGGGCCTGGACATGTACTGGCTTAAGCAGGGGGACACGTCTGGCACTGCAGGATTTGAGTCCCTGGCGGTGTAGTGTGTTACTGATGGTAGGCTTTGTTACTTTGGTCCCAGCTCTCTGCAGGTCATTCACTAGGTCCCCCCGTGTGGTTCTGGGATTTTTGCTCACCGTTCTTGTGATCATTTTGACCCCACGGGGTGAGATCTTGCGTGGAGCCCCAGATCGAGGGAGATTATCAGTGGTCTTGTATGTCTTCCATTTCCTAATAATTGCTCCCACAGTTGATTTCTTCAAACCAAGCTGCTTGCCTATTGCAGATTCAGTCTTCCCAGCCTGGTGCAGGTCTACAATTTTGTTTCTGGTGTCCTTTGACAGCTCTTTGGTCTTGGCCATAGTGGAGTTTGGAGTGTGACTGTTTGAGGTTGTGGACAGGTGTCTTTTATACTGATAACAAGTTCAAACAGGTGCCATTAATACAGGTAACGAGTGGAGGACAGAGGAGCCTCTTAAAGAAGAAGTTACAGGTCTGTGAGAGCCAGAAATCTTGCTTGTTTGTAGGTGACCAAATACTTATTTTCCACCATAATTTGCAAATAAATTCATAAAAAACCCTACAATGTGATTTTCTGGAGAAGAAAAAACATCTCAATTTGTCTGTCATAGTTGACGTGTACCTATGATGAAAATTACAGGCCTCTCTCATCTTTCTAAGTGGGAGAACTTGCACAATTGGTGGCTGACTAAATACTTTTTTCCCCACTGTATGTTAGCACAGCTGAAAACTGAAAGCTGTATATCTGATTATCTGTGGTACTAAAGAGGTGTGCAGTGCCCGAAGCACGCAGAAGGAGCGAGTGACACACATTCAACGAGCCCGGCTGGTTGTGTGACTTGTGATGGGTTGTAAATCATCAAGACTCTGCTGTCCTCAGAACTGGATCATTAGAAACTGATTCACATGAGTTTCTCATCCTCCTGTCTTAATAGGCCTAGGCTACTGTATGTCACATGATCTGTCACATGATCTGTCAGGCCTAGGCTACTGTGTGTCACATGATCTGTCACATGATCTGTCAGGCCTAGGCTACTGTATGTCACATGATCTGTCAGGCCTAGGCTACTGTATGTCACATGATCTGTCAGGCCTAGGCTACTGTATGTCACATGATCTGTCACATGATCTGTCAGGCCTAGGCTACTATATGCGTTGTAGATACAGCGCCTTGCAAAAGTATTCAGCCCCCTTGCCGTTTTTCCTATTTTGTTTTATTACAACCTGTAATTTAAATGGATTTTTATTTGGATTTCATGTAATGGACATACACAAAATAGTCCAAATTGGTGAAGTGAAATGAAAAAAATAACTTGTTTCAAAAAAGTATAAAAAATAAATAACGGAAAAGTGGTGAGGTCATATATATTCACACCCCTTTGCTATGAAGCCCCTAAATAAGATCTGGTGCAACCAATTACCTTCAGAAGTCACATAATTAGTTAAATAAAGTCCACCGGTGTGCAATCTAAGTGTCATATGATCTCAGTATATATACACCTGTTCTGAAAGGCCCCAGAGTCTGCAACACCACTAAGCAAGGGGCACCACCAAGCAAGCGGCACCATGAAGACCAAGGAGCTCTCCAATCAGGTCAGGGACAAAGTTGTGGAAAAGTACAGATCAGGGTTGGGTTATAAAAAAATATCAGAAACTTTGAACATCCCACGGAGCACCATTAAATCCATTATTAAAAAATTGAAAGAATATGGCACCACAACAAACCTGCCAAGAGAGGGCCGCCCACCAAAACTAACGGACCAGGCAAGGAGGGCATTAATCAAAGAGGCAACAAAGAGACCAAAGATAACCCTGAAGGAGCTGCAAAGCTCATTGGAGTATCTGTCCATAGGACCACTTTAAACCGTAAACGCCACAGAGCTGAGCTTTACGGAAGAGTGGCCAGAAAAAAGCCATTGCTTAAAAAAATAAATAAGCAAACACATTTGGTGTTCGCCAAAAAGCATGTGGGAGACACCCCAAACATATGGAAGAAGGTACTCTGGTCAGATGAGACTAAAATTGAGCTTTTGGCCATCAAGGAAAACGCTATGTCTGGCGCAAACCCAACATCGCTCATCACCCCGAGAACACCATCATTGTTCTAACTTTCTGATATAGCCTAGAACTCTGTTAGATTCATTCATTGTTTGATCCTGAAATAGCTCAGCAGCAGAAATCTAACCTGCATTAACCTGAGTGTCTTAATGGGCCAAGTCATATTCATATCAAATAGAGAGGAAATCTAACCTGCATTAACCTGAGTGTCTTAATGGGCCAAGTCATATTCATATCAAATAGAGAGGAAATCTAACCTGCATTAACCTGAGTGTCTTAATGGGCCAAGTCATATTCATATCAAATAGAGAGGAAATCTAACCTGCATTAACCTGAGTGTCTTAATGGGCCAAGTCATATTCATATCAAATAGAGAGGATAGAACATGTGGGCAATAAGACACCGGAGTGTCCGCTATAAAAATACACTTCAGCTATTGGCCCAGATCATCCAATGTTCAAGAGAGAAAATAATAATTTCTAACCGGATATTTTGCACTGCTTTGGTGAGACTCTTAGCTCCGTCTACAGAGCATTCTGAAAGTATTCAGACCCCTTGACTTTTTTTTTGCTATGGGACTCCAAATTGAGCTCAGGTGCATCCTGTTTCCATTGATCATCCTTGAGATGTTTCTACAACTTGATTGGAGTCCACCTGCGGTAAATTCAATTGATTAGACATGACTTTGAAAAGGCACACACCTGTCTACATAAGGTCCCACAGTTGACAGTGCATGTCAGTGCAAAAGCCAAGCCATGAGGTCGAAGGAGTTGTCCGTAGAGCTCTGAGACAGGATTGTGTCGAGGCACAGATCTGGGGAAGGGTACCAAAAAATGTCTGCAGCATTGAAGTTCCCCAAGAACACAGTGGCTTCCATCATTCTTAAATGGAAAAAGCTTGTAACCACCAAAAGACTCTTCCTAGAGCTGGCAGCCCAGCCAAACTGAGCAATCGGGGGAGAAGGGGTTGGTCAGGGAGTTGACCAAGAACCCGATGGTCACTCTGACAGAGCTCCAGAGTTCCTCTGTGGAGATGGGAGAACCTTCCAGAAGGACAACCATCTCTGCAGCACTCTACCAATCAGGCCTTTATGGTAGAGTGGCCAGACAGAAGCCACTCCTCAGTAAAAGGCACATGACAGCCCGCTTGGAGCTTGCCAAAAGGCACCTAAAGACTCTCAGACCATGAGAAACAAGATTCTTTGGACGAAAACTGGCACCATCCCTACGGTGAAGCATTGTTGTCGCAGCATCATGCTGTGGGGATGTTTTTCAGAGGCAGTGACTGTGAGACTTGTCAGGATTGAGGGAAAGATGAACGGAGCAAAGTACAGAGAGATCCTTGATGAAAACCTGCTCCAGAGCGCTCATGACCTCAGACTGGTGCGAATGTTCACCTTCCAACAGGACAATGACCCTAAGCACACAGCCAAGACAACACAGGAGTGGCATCGGGACAAGTCTCTGAATGTCCTTGAGTGGCCCAGCCTGAGCCCGGACTTGAACCTGATCGAACATCTATGGAGAGACCTGAAAATAGCTGTGGGACACTCCACAACTGACAGAGCTTGAGAGGATCTGCAGAGAAGAATGGGAGAAACTCCCCAAATACAGGTGTGCCAAGCTTATAGCGTCATAGCCAAGAAGAGAGCGGCAAAGGTCTTCAAAAACTGAGTAAAGGGTCTGAATACTTATGTAAATGTGATATTTCAGTATTCTTCTTTATAAATTAGCAAAAACAGTTTGTCATTAAGGGGTATTGTGTGTAGATTGATGAGGGGGAAAAACGACTCTAATCCATTTTAGAATAAGGCTTCAACGTAACAAAATGTGGAGAAAGTTAAGGGGTCTGAATCCTTTCCTAATGCCCTGAGCAGTAAACTAGTGTCCCCCATGTTGAAGCCAGCATAACGCCATGTTAATGAACATGGATTAGTGACGTACTAGTGGCAGACATGACAAAATGTTTACCATCCAATTTTACTTCAAAGTTAACTGTAATATAGAATAAGTAATTATATTAACCCATATTTTAAGTTGGCATAATATGGACATCGTATGGTAAGCAACGGTCATCACACTGGATTAATTATATACTAAAAACATATCAAGCTCATTTAGATCGTCCTGTGTGTGTATCATGACCGTAAACACATCTTGCTTTGACAATTTAACATTTCCTAAACAGCACCAAGGTTAGGCTACTGCAACCTCTGCAGCCTCACTCTACCCGTGATATCAAAGTAATTTTTAGAAATAGAATGGAGTGGTCAAACTGTGATGGAATGATTTGTAGCTATCGTTTCTGTCGGAGCATTAGAGAGCATCCGACTCAGTTTCCCTCCCAGAAAACACGCGGTACAGTTAAGTGGTATCTATTCGGTAAGAAAATTCAGGCGGAAACAGAAGGGTGGGTGGCGTGACCACGTTTTGCGAATGACGGATCACTTGACCGCAGTCTTTAAGACGACACATTAGTTAAATAGTTCAACAACTACAGAGTTTGTGCACACTGTTTTTAAAATACTACTTACTGGTGTTAATCAGCTCTCCAGTCTCCTCTTCTTCCTCCAATGTGACAGTAATCTCCCCCTCCTCCTTCACTCCAAAATGTAATTCTTCACTCCAAAAACTGCATCCTCCTCTTTCACTCTAAAGCTTCTTCTTCTTCTTTCACGGTAACAGCCTCTACTTCTGTTTTAACTGTAACATCCTCCTCTTCCTCCTCCTCTTTCACTGTAACGTATTTCTCTGTCCAGCAGACCTCCTCTTCTTTAGGAGGAGGAGAGTAGCTTAGTGAGCTCATGGTTGGGGATGTTAGCTAGCTAGTTAGCATTAGCCTAGTGTTACTTAGCCAGATAGCTAATAATGTAAATGTGAAATCAAATGGAGTAACTGGTAAATACAATTGACTGATGTTAATATACACAAAAATGGTCTAAAGAGCTTCAATATTTTGGTTTTATGTTGGCTAGCAAGCTACCAAGGCGGCTGAATTGTTGTTGTTGAAAAAAGCCTCCCGTCCCGTCCACTAGAATATACGTCACGCAAGAATCATCACCTGAAAGACTCACATCGCCATCTGCTGACTGGAGTGGGTAACACAGTTGAACAAAAACTATATTCTGGCAAACAATGTAAACAAATAATTGGTAAATAACCAGTTCTCTTACTTCTTACAGATAATAATTTCCTCTACGCAGATGTAGAAGCTGAATAGGGATTTGTACATTATGAATCCACCCTTTTATGAATAGGCCATATGTATATTATTTACATTTACATTTTCGTCATTTAGCAGATGCTCTTATCCAGAGCGACTTACAAATTGTCATCACAGTCATATTGGCACTGAAAGGTATAGATAGTACATAGAGCTGGTGCTGTAACATCCTGCTAAGTGACCAATAAAGGAGCTGCTATAGAAGGAGAAGGGATGTTATTGGTGCCAGAAGCAGACTCAGTCAAGACAGCCAATAGGCTACAGATGTGGCTTGGCTGTTCAATAGTTACATTTGTGCATATCCCCCCTTTCCCTGTACTGCTGTTTGGAAGCAGGTTGGATAGGGAGCAGCATGAGCTGGATGAAGTGAAAAAACTGTCATAATAAATAAAGTATTGGCACAAAAAAACAAAAATACAGGAAATGCTTACTACCAAAAAGATATTTTTAAAAAAGTAAAATAAAACAAAAAAAATTGTTGAGAAAAAAGAGCAGAAGTAAAATAAAGTGACAGAGGGAGGCTATATATACAGGGGGTAGCAGAGTCAATGTGCGGGGCACCGGCTAGTTGAGGTAGTTGAGGTAATATGTACATGTGGGTAGAGTTAAAGTGACTATGCATAAATAATTAACAGAGTAGCAGCAGCGTAAAAAGATGGGGTGGGTGGGGGGGCAGTGCAAATAGTCCGGGTAGCCATGATTAGCTGTTCAGGAGTCTTTTAGCTTGGGGGTAGAAGCTGTTGAGAAGTCTTTTGGACCTAGACTTGGCGCTCCGGTACTGCTTGCCATGCGGTAGCAGAGAGAACAGCCTATGACTTGGGTGGCTGGAGTCCTTCCTCTGACACCGCCTGGTATAGAGGTCCTGGATGGCAGGAAGCTTGGCCCCAGTGATGTACTGGGCCGTACGCACTACCCTCTGTCGTGCCTTGCAGTCGGAGGCCAAGCAGTTGCCATACCAGGCCGTGATGCAACCAGTCAGGATGCTTTCGGTGATGCAGCTGTAGAATTTTTTGAGGATCTGATAGTAAACCATGTTATGAATAAACCCTGTTATGACACAGTTGAAGTCGGAAGTTTACATATACTTAGGTTGGAGTCATTCAAACTCGTTTTTCAACCACTCCACTAATTTCTTGTTAACAAACTATAATTTTGGCAAGTCGGTTAGGACATCTACTTTGACATGCATGACACAAGTAATTTTTCCAACAATTGTTTACAGACAGATTATTTCACTTATAATTCACTGTATCACAATTCCAGTGGGTCAGAAGTTTACATACACTAAGTTGACTGTGCTTTTAAACGGCTTGGAAAATTCCAGAAATTGATGTCATGGCTTTACAAGCTTCTGATAGGCTAATTGACATAATTTGAGTCATTAGCATAGTCCCCTGTAGCTCAGTTGGTGGAGCATGGCGCTTGCAATGCCAGGGTTGTGGGTTCGTTTCCCACGGGGGGGCAGTATGAAAAATGTATGCACTCACTAACTGTAAGTCGCTCTGGATAAAAGCGTCTGCTAAGTGATTAAAATGTAAATGTAAATGAGTCAATTGGAGGTGTTCCTGTGGATGTATTTCCAGGCCTACCTTCAAACTCAGTGCCTCTTTGCTTGACATCATGGGAAAATCCAAAGAAATCAGCAAAGACCTCAGATTTTTTTTTGTAGACCTCCACATCTGGTTCATCCTTGGGAGCAATTTCCAAATGCCTGAAGGTACCACATTCATCTGTACAAACAATAGTATGCAAGTATAAACACCATGGGACCAGGCAGCCGTCATACTGCTTAGGAAGGAGACGTGTTCTGTCTCCTAGAGATGAACGTACTTTGGTGCGAAAAGTGCAAATCAATCCCAGAACAACAGCAAAGGACCTTGTGAAGATGCTGGAGGAAACAGGTACAAAAGTATCTATATCCACAGTAAAACGAGTCCTATATCGACATAACCTGAAAGGCCGCTCAGCAAGGAAGAAGCCACTGCTCCAAAACAGCCATAAAAAAGCAAGACTACGGTTTGCAACTGCACATGGGGATCTTGGAGAAATGTCCTCTGGTCTGATGAAACAAAAATAGAACTGTTTTGCCATAATGACCATCGTTATGTTTGGAGGAGGAAAAAAAAGGGGGTCATTGCAAGCCGAAGAACACCATCCCAACCGTGAAGAACGGGGGTGGCAGCATCATGCTGTGGGGGTGCTTTGCTGCAGGAGGGACTGGTGCACTTCACAAAATAGATGGCATCATGAGGACGGAAAATTGTTTGGATATATTGAAGCAACATCTCAAGACATCAGACAGAAAGTTAAAGCTTGGTCCCAAATCGGTCTTCTAAATGGACAATGACCCCAAGCATACTTCCAAAGTTGTGGCAAAATGGCTTAAGGACAACAAAGTCAAGGTATTGGAGTGGCCACCACAAAGCCCTGACCTCAATCCTATAGAAAATGTGTGGGCAGAACTGAAAAAGTGTGTGCGAGCAAGGAGGCCTACAAACCTGACTCAGTTACACCAACTCTGTCAAGAGGAATGGGCCAAAATTCACCCAACTTATTGTAGGAAGCTTGTGGAAGGCTACCCGAAACGTTTGACCCAAGTTAAAACAATTTAAAGGCAATGCTACCAAATACTAAATTGAGTGTATGTAAACTTCTGACCCACTGGGAATGTGATGAAATAAATAAAAGCTGAAATAAATCATTCTCTCTACTATTATTCGGACATTTCACATTCTTAAAATAAAAGTGGTGATCCTAACTGACCCAAGACAGGGAATTTTTACTTGGATTAAATGTCAGGAATTGTGAAAAACTGAGTTTAAATATATTTGGCTAAGGTGTATGTTAACTTCCTTTAATAAAAGGAATCCTCTGTTTGTTCTTTTTTCACATGAATAGTTCCACTGTTACCTGTTATAATGAACCATGTATGGATAATAAACCAAAATGTTTTAAAAAGGTATAATCTTCGTAAATGATATCAAGGTATAATCTGTCAATTTGTGGAAAAATCACCCTGATTAACTCTTTAGTATTATCCCAGTTTACCTATTTGCTTATGGTCTTGCCTACGCCTAGCGAACAGTTTTTAAAATTATATGAGAAAAAAAGACTCAATTTTATTTGGAAAGGCAAGCCAGACAAAATTAAAAGGGCATATTTATATAATGAATATGAATTTGGAGGACAGAAATTATTAAATATTAAAGCATTAGACCTATCACTAAAAGCTTCAGTCATACAAAAGTTATACTTAAATCCGAACTGGTTCTCAAGCAAATTAGTAAGATTGTCTCACCCAATGTTCAAGAAAGGCCTTTTTTCCCTTTATTCAGATTACAACAACTCATTTGCAGTTATTTGAAAAGGAAATCATCTCCCAAATATCACTATTTCTAAAACAAGCCATAGAAAGTTGGTTGCAATTTCAATTTAATCCTCCAGAAATGACAGAACAAATAATGCAACAAATATTGTGGTTAAATTCAAATATACAAATTGACAAAAAACCTTTATTTTTTGACAGAATGTTTAAAAAAAGGTATAATCTTCGTAAATGATATCATCGGTAGGACTGGTGGAGTTATGTCGCACATGCAGCTAACAAAAAACATATGGAAATGTCTGCTCTACCCAAAATTACAACCAAATAATTGCAGCCTTAACGCAAAAAATGGAAGAGGAAAGTGGAAGGGGGAGAAAGTAAGGAACTTGTCTGTCGGCCTTTCATTAAAGAACATAATTGGTTAAAGAAAACTGTGATAAATAAAAAAAAGTATTCCAGTTTCATTTAAGGACCAAAGGATTGACAGCCATCCCATATAGATTGCAAAATAGTTGGGAAGAGATTTTTGACGTACCGATCCCATGGCAGAGTGTTTATGAAGTGATACGTAAAACGACACCGGATTCAGGAATGGCTAAAGGATTGCAATATTTACCTGGAGCTAACCTTGCAGATACAGTGGGGGAAAAAAGTATTTAGTCAGCCACCAATTGTGCAAGTTCTCCCACTTAAAAAGATGAGAGAGGCCTGTAATTTTCATCATAGGTACACGTCAACTATGACAGACAAAATGATAAAAAATAATCCAGAAAATCACATTGTAGGATTTTTAATGAATTTATTTGCAAATTATGGTGGAAAATAAGTATTTGGTCAATAACAAAAGTTTCTCAATACTTTGTTATATACCCTTTGTTGGCAATGACACAGGTCAAACGTTTTCTGTAAGTCTTCACAAGGTTTTCACACACTGTTGCTGGTATTTTGGCCCATTCCTCCATGCAGATCTCCTCTAGAGCAGTGATGTTTTGGGGCTGTCGCTGGGCAACACAGACTTTCAACTCCCTCCAAAGATTTTCTATGGGGTTGAGATCTGGAGACTGGCTAGGCCACTCCAGGACCTTGAAATGCCACTCCTTCGTTGCCCGGGCGGTGTGTTTGGGATCATTGTCATGCTGAAAGACCCAGCCACGTTTCATCTTCAATGCCCTTGCTGATGGAAGGAGGTTTTCACTCAAAATCTCACGATACATGGCCCCATTCATTCTTTCCTTTACACGGATCAGTCGTCCTGGTCCCTTTGCAGAAAAACAGCCCCAAAGCATGATGTTTCCACCCCCATGCTTCACAGTAGGTATGGTGTTCTTTGGATGCAACTCAGCATTCTTTGTCCTCCAAACACGACGAGTTTAGTTTTTACCAAAAAGTTATATTTTGGTTTCATCTGACCATATGACATTCTCCCAATCCTCTTCTGGATCATCCAAATGCACTCTAGCAAACTTCAGACGGGCCTGAACATGTACTGGCTTAAGCAGGGGGACACATCTGGCACTGCAGGATTTGAGTCCCTGGCGGCGTAGTGTGTTACTGATGGTAGGCTTTGTTACTTTGGTCCCAGCTCTCTGCAGGTCATTCACTAGGTCCCCCCGTGTGGTTCTGGGATTTTTGCTCACCGTTCTTGTGATCATTTTGACCCCACTGGGTGAGATCTTGCGTGGAGCCCCAGATCGAGGGAGATTATCAGTGGTCTTGTATGTCTTCCATTTCCTAATAATTGCTCCCACAGTTGATTTCTTCAAACCAAGCTGCTTACCTATTGCAGATTCAGTCTTCCCAGCCTGGTGCAGGTCTACAATTTTGTTTCTGGTGTCCTTTGACAGCTCTTTGGTCTTGGCCATAGTGGAGTTTGGAGTGTGACTGTTTGAGGTTGTGGACAGGTGTCTTTTATACTGATAACAAGTTCAAACAGGTGCCATTAATACAGGTAACGAGAGGAGCCTCTTAAAGAAGAAGTTACAGGTCTGTGAGAGCCAGAAATCTTGCTTGTTTGTAGCTGACCAAATACTTATTTTCCACCACAATTTGCAAATAAATTCATTAAAAATCCTACAATGTGATTTTCTGGAGAAAAAAAATCTAAATTTGTCTGTCATAGTTGACGTGTGCCTATGATGAAAATTACAGGCCTCTCTCATCTTTTTAAGTGGGAGAACTTGCACAATTGGTGGCTGACTAAATACTTTTTTCCCCCCACTGTAGCATTACTGGGTGATCTGAAAAGTCATAGTCAATCGATCAATAATATAATAATACTTTTAGCAAAAATGTTTATTTTCAATTTACAATCTGTAGAAACAATGAGAATAGAAAGGTTCAGAACATTTGTAAAACATCACAGTACAGTTGAAAAATATATGGCAAATAGAAATCCTATATGGATGGTATTAAGAGATAGATGGGTGGTGTTGAATGGAGTTTGAATGCAGAGTTTGGTTTTCGCCAGGCATTACTGGAACCATGTCGTCCAAAAAGTTATACTTTTGAATCTGTCCATAGAACGTTCTTCCAAGAGTCTTGATGATCATCCAGGTGCTTTTTGGCAAACCTGAGTCAACTTTTCGGACGAAATGGGTCCCATTATGCCTGGCGAAAACCAAACACTGCATTCCACAGTGAGAACATCATACTAAAGGTCAAGCATGGTGGTGTATAAGGACCCTTGTTACCATAGAGACCATCTATAACTAGTAAGGTAGACTACATACCGTGGTCAAGCATGGTGGTGGTGGTGTGATGGTTTGGGGATGCTTTGCTGCCTCAGGACCTGGACGACTTGCCTTAATAGAAGGAACCATGAATTCTGCTCTGTATCAGATAATTCTACAGGAGAATGTCAGACCATCTGTCTGTGAGCTGAAGCTGAAGTGCAGCTGGGTCATGCAGCAAGACAATGATCCAAAACACACAATCAAGTCTACATGAAAATAGCTAAAAAGCAACAAATTGGAAGTTTTGGAATGGCCTAGTCAAAGTCCAGACCTAATCCCAATTGAGATGTTGTGGCAGGACTTGAAACGAGCAGTTCATGCTTGAAAACCCAAATGTCACTGAGATAAAGCAGTTCCGCATGGAAGAGTGGGCCAAAATTCCTCCACAGCGACGTGAGAGACTGATCAACAACTACAGGAAGCATTTGGTTGGAGTCATTGCAGCTAAAGGTGGCACAACCAGTTATTGAGTGTAAGGGGGCAATTACTTTTTCACACAGGGGAATTGGGTGTTGCATAACTTTGTTTATGAAATAGTTGTGTTATTTGTTCACTTATGTTCCCTTTATCTAATATTAGGTTTTGGTTGAAGATCTGATAACATTCAGTATCACAAATTTGCAAAACATTTACGTCATTTAGCAGACGCTCTTATCCAGAGCGACTTACAAATTGGTGCATTCACCTTATAGCCAGTGGGATAACCACTTTACAATGTTTTTTTTTTTTTTTGGGGGGGTAGAAGGATTACTTTATCCTATCCCAGGTATTCCTTAAAGAGGTGGGGTTTCAAATGTCTCCGGAACGTGGTGAGTGACTCCGCTGTCCTGGCGTCGTGAGGGAGCTTGTTCCACCATTGGGGTGCCAGAGCAGCGAACAGTTTTGACTGGGCTGAGCGGGAACTGTGCTAAACATTTTTTTGGGTCACTAAATAATTCCATATGTGTTATTTCATAGTTTTGATGTCTTCACTATTATTCTACAATGTAGAAAATAGTAAAACATTTGACTGGTACTGTATGTGTCTAATTGAGAGAAAGTAGTGATCGCTAAGTAAGCAGCATGACGTTCTTTACTCGGATACATTCAAACTGACATAGCCTGCTTCATATTCAGGTGATGTCTTTTTTGAGTCTGCTTTATACAATTCGATTTCATGTGGCATGAACAAAATCACAATTTCACAGTCAAAAAGTGGGAGCAGTATTCTACGCTTTAAGAGTAGTGGTAAGGCTTCTCTCCTGTGTGCATTCTCGCATGCATTTTCAGGTTCCCTAACTGGGTAAAACTCTTCTCACACAGGGAGCAGTGGTAAGGCTTTTCTCCTGTGTGTATTCTCGCATGCATTTTCAGGTTCCATAAGCTGGTAAAACTCTTTCCGCACTGGGAGCAGTAGTAAGGCTTTTCTCCTGTGTGTATTCTCTCATGCATTTTCAGGTTCCATAACTGGGTAAAACTCGTTCCGCACAGGGAGCAGTGAAGAGGCTTCTCTCCTGTGTGTATTCTCTCATGCATTTTCAGCTTCCCTAACTGGGTAAAACTCGTTCCACACAGGGAGCAGTGGTAAGGCTTCTCTCCTTTGTGTTTCTGCTGGTGTGTTTTCAGACTACTTGAATGGGCAAAACTCATCCCACAGTCAGTGCACTGAAAAGGTTTTGCTCCTGTGTGTATTCGTTGGTGAACTGTCAGGGCTCCTGACACAGTGAATCTCCTCCCACATTGTTCACAGCTAAAAGGTTTCTCTCCTGTGTGTCTCAGCTGGTGTTTTTTCAGGGTCCCTAACTGAGCAAAACTCTTCCCACAGTCAGAGCAGTGGTAAGGTTTCTCTCCAGTATGAATTCTCTGGTGTGTTTTAAGATTTGCTGAAGAGGTGAAACTCTTTCCACAGTCAAAGCAGCGGTGAGGTTTCTTCCCTGTAAGTCTCTGCTGGTGTTTCTTGAGGTGTTCTGATCTGGAGAGACTCTTCTCTGCCTCATCAGCATCATGATGTTGGTTAGCCTCCCCAGATGATATGCCCCTTCTACTGAGAGAGCGACGGTTAGGGCTGTCCCCTGTGAAACAAAGACAGACAGTTAGGGTTCCTTCTTCATATCGAAGTTAGTTCAAGGCCCAGCTTTCCAAACTCTTGTGATCAGATTTGAGCATTTTGGATGGGTTAAAATCATCAATGTAACCAATGGGGTAGGAGTGCTTCTAATGAGTCTACATTTTAAGAAGGTTAGTGATTGTATTTAATGGTAATTAAGGACATCTAGGGAGTGTCCCAAAATAAATGTATGTAAGAGCATAAACCCACTCCGTCCCGGTGTTTTCCTGCAGTCGACCAGCAGCACAGACACCCTCTTCAGACCCAGCAGTAAGTTACCAGGAGAGGCACGACCTGGGGACCCCAAGAGGGGGATGGGGAGGAGGGTTGGAGGAAGAAGGAGGAGGGGGGTGGAATAGGTGTTTCCTGTAAATCCCCAAAAGAGGGTAGTGGAGTTCTCATGTTAGTACACTAAGGGTAAAACAACACAACAATGGTATGATGAGGTCTTGCATTTAAATGGGGATGGCCACAACGGAGTGGAAACAATGCCCCCTTGCTGTTTAAGACTTAATGGACACCAAATACATTTTTTCCAAACTCTGCTTCTTCATTCCGGTCCGTTGAACAACAGGAAGTTACCAAACCACAGAAGATGAAAAATGTGGTTTTCAACGATGGGTTTATGATATAGCTTGTAACTTGTAAACGATTACCCATTCCTAAAAGTGAGTACCACTTTCACAGCATGTTAAAAATAATACACATCGTCTGTTTGCTTGCTACGCAGATTTGCAGCGCTCAAATATTGTAACTGTATGTAACACGCACGATATGAACCCGGGGCTCCCACGGGAGAAACCAATATCTTACACTTCAGACCAATAAGACATTCCCTATCGGGAAAAAGGGCAAATTGATTTAGCTTATTTTTATTTTAGACCCCAATTACGTTTCTATGTGAGAATTCCAAGAATATTTTTGGGCATTGCTGGCGATGGAATCAGCCAATAACAAAAGGGATGGAAGTATAGACAGCGTTCCTTGATCTGATCTTCAGGATATTTGATCTGATCTACAGGATATGCATCAGACTATTTTGAAATCTTAACCTAATGTAATACATTGCCTTTAGAACGTCTGCACTCCCTTGAACCTTTTTCAAATTTTGTTACGTTACAAAGTGGGATTTAAATATATTAAATTGTAATTATTTGTAATTGATGTGCTAATTTCAAATTGTCAATGTGGCTTTGATTGGATAGTTGATGTTACGTTGGAAAGCTTCATGTTGATGACAGTTTGCGATAGAACACATAAAAAAAGGGTGAGTGTCATGTTTTGGCTGACAAATGTACTAAAATGTAATAACATCCAAACTATGAAATAACACATATGGAATCATGTTGTAACCAACAAAGTGTTAAACAAATCAGAATATATTCCAGGTGACTACCTCATGAAGCTGGTTGAGAGAATGCCAAGACTGGGCAAAGCTGTCTTCAAGGCAAAGCGTGGCTATTTGAAGAATCTCAAACACCACATATTTTGATTGTTTAACACTTTCTTGGTTACTACATCATTCCATATGTGTTATTTCATAGTTTTGACGTCTTCACTATTATTCTACAACGTAAAAATAAAGAAAAACCCTTGAATGAGTAGGTGTGTCCAAACTTTTGACTGGTACTGTATATATTTCTTTCCACTTTCAAATGGTACAACAAAGACGTTTAGAGGTAGAGGGCTGCGGGCTCCGACAGAGATCATTGCAGCGCGGTCCGTATTTTTCATGTTAAGGGCGGTCAGACAGAAAACGCTGTGATAAATATACTTGTTCCGCAGATTATTTGGAAACGGTGTCTTTCTGCTGTGTATGCGTTAGCCTAGCTATTGTACTAAAAGCACCTCTGTCACATTATTCACACACTAGCCTACCAGGCTACCTATGAATGGGCGAATAAATCACATGGCAGTTATCTTTCCAAGGAAATTCACTTAAATATAATTAGGCTATAGTTTACTACAGTGTCTGTTAATAGAAAGAAGTTGGGGACGCTCAACCAATGTGAGTCGAGGTGAAATCCCAAAATGTGATTATCAATATAAAGCAAAAGGCAACATGGGGATCGAGCGTTGAGTCTTCTCCTTCTCAATATATATTAATTATCCATTTGTCTCTGACTGAAAATATTCCCGCTCCTAAAAGACAGGCTATATCCTACGTGCAAAACGTAGGTCAAGAGAAAGTGCAACAGACCGCTCATCTTTCTTGCTGTTTCAAGTTCAGCAGCCATACCTCTCCTCTCCTCTCCTAGTTCAGCAGCCATACCTCTCCTCTCCTCTCCTAGTTCAGCAGCCATACCTCTCCTCTCCTCTCCTAGTTCAGCAGCCTCTCTTCTCCTAGTTCAGCAGCCATACCTCTCCTGTCCTAGTTCAGCAGCCTCTCCTGTCCTAGTTCAGCAGCCATACCTCTCCCGTCCTAGTTCAGCAGCCATACCTCTCCCGTCCTAGTTCAGCAGCCATACCTCTCCCGTCCTAGTTCAGCAGCCATACCTCTCCTGTCCTAGTTCAGCAGCCATACCTCTCCTCTCCTAGTTCAGCAGCCATACCTCTCCTCTCCTAGTTCAGCAGCCATACCTCTCCTCTCCTAGTTCAGCAGCCATACCTCTCCTCTCCTAGTTGAGCGTGCCAGATCAGGTGAGCGTATGGTCTCAATTAAATAGAGTAGTCTATATATGAATGGATGGAGAAGCACGGGCAGTTATCTTCCCAAGGAAATTAACTTCCTAAATATTATTAGGCTATACAGTTCCTATGGAAAGTCTACACCCACTATAACTTTTTTCACATTTTGTTGCTTTAAAAAGTGGGATTGAAATAGATTTGATTATAATTTTTCGTAATTCATCTACACAAAATAATGTGAAAGTAAAAACAAAATTCTACAAATTTGTACAAACAAATACAAAACAATAACTAAAATAGTAATTGTGTGATATGAATGACTAACCCTTCCTCTGTTAATAATGATGTTGTGTATGGTGTATTAAGCCACCCAGACACGTCAAAGATGTTCACAATAATCCACAATAATGACCACCTGCAACCCTGTACATGTGACTATTCACAATAATCCCCAATAATGACCACCTGCAACCCTGTACATTTGACTATTCGCAATAATCCACAATAATGACCACCTGCAACCCTGTACAAGTGACTATTCACAATAATCCCCAATAATGACCACCTGCAACCCTGTACAAGTGACTATTCACAATAATCCCCAATAATGACCACCTGCAACCCTGTACATGTGACTATTCACAATAATGACCTGCAACCCTGTACATGTGACTAGTTTTTCATACTGGCCCCCCATGGGAATCGAACCCACAACCCTGCCGTTGCAAACGCCATGCTCTACCAACTGAGCTACATCCCTGCCGGCCATTCCCTCCCCTACCCTGGACGACGCTGTGCAGTGCAGTGCGATGCAGTGCCTTAGACCACAGTGACCACCTGCAACCCTGTACATGTGACTATTCACAATAATCCACAATAATGACCTAAATGACAGAGTGAAAGGAGAATATAAATATTTCAGATCTTGTTTGAAGGAAAAGGATAGCTTGCTTACAGTTTTTAACAAGCTGCTAGTGGAGTAGCCTACAGCCAACTGGCAAGCTGCTAGTGGAGTAGCCTACAGCCAACTGGCAAGCTGCTAGTAGAGTAGCCTACAGCCAACTGGTAAGCTGCTAGTGGAGTAGCCTACAGCCAACTGGCAAGCTGCTTGTGGAGTAGCCTACAGCCAACTGGCAAGCTCCAACTAACTGCATTGTACCGACAAGTCATTGGTAGTGCATTATTGTTTGCTTTCCACGATTGGAAATGCATTGTATTGGCATGAGGAAGTGTTATTACGGTAATTAGCAACTGTTTTGTATTGTTGGGTATTGTGCATGTAACTGTGTAGCGTTGTCATGACTTGCTATTTATGAATTGTCCATGTTTGTAAAGCGGTGCAGTAGCCTGTATTCTTGCTGCAAGACAGCCGTGCGTGGCTGCAAATACATTGTGTGTAATTGTACTATCGATTATTATCCATCCTGTGTTATCAGCAAGCGAAAATAGTTGTGCCCCCTTAGTCATTTCTGATGCCCCTTTGCCGAGTTCATCCTGCCGCCGGGCCTGGCTACGAGTAACCAGCTAAACTACACAAATGATTTTCCAAAAGTCAAGGACCATTAAATGCGTGCAGTGTAAAAGCAGGAAGTAGGCCACAAAGACCCGTTATAAAAATGATTAAATTAATCTAAACTCACCTGATTCATTGTAGAAACGTGTGTTTATGGTCGATTGCAGAGTTCAGGCGAAGTTAACTAGATGTTTATCTCTAGTCTACGGACCTTTTAGATCAGGGAGGTAGAGGACCGAGACGTTATATTTCAACATTTGACTCTCTGCCTAAAGTCAGAAGACAAAATGGAGAATAGAGAACATGTGACTCCACCTTCACTTCCGTTCGACTGAAAAATGGGACTTCCGCCAACATACAAATAATACTCCAGCAGGAGGCTTCTGTTTAGCTCATTTTCAAAAGTTACCGTCCGATATCATTTTAACATTCCTCCTTTGTTCAATCATGTTGTCTGGTGTTCTACTCTGCACGGAGCGTAAAGTCACAAGAGAAAAGAGCCAGGCTCCGCCTTCACTTCCGTTCAACTGAAACGTTGGGATTCGGCCAACATACAAATCATTTTAATTTTTTTATTTTATTTAACGTTTATTTAACCAGGTAAGCCAGTTGAGAACAAGTTCTCATTTACAACTGCGACCTGGCCAAGATAAAGCAAAGCAGTGCGATAAAAACAACAACCCAGAGTTACATATGGGGTAAAACAAAACATAAAGTCAAAAATACAACAGAAAATATATATACAGTGTGTGCAAATGTAATAAGTTATGGAGATAAGGCAATAAATAGGCCATAGTGCAAAATAATTACAATTAGTATTAACACTGGAATGATAGATGTGCAAGAGATGATGTGCAAATAGAGATACTGGGGTGCAAATGAGCAAAATAAATAACAATATGGGGATGATGTAGTTGGGTGGGCTAATTTCAGATGGGCTGTGTACAGGTGCAGTGATCGGTAAGGTGCTCTGACAACTGATGCTTAAAGTTAGTGAGGGAGATAAGAGTCTCCAGCTTCAGAGATTTTTGCAATTTGTTCCAGTCATTGGCAGCAGAGAACTGGAAGGAATTGCGGCCAAAGGAGGTGTTGGCTTTGGGGATGACCAGTGAGATATACCTGCTGGAGCGCAGACTATGGGTGGGTGTTGCTATGGTGACCAATGAGCTAAGATAAGGCGGGGATTTGCCTAGCAGCGATTTATAGATGGCCTGGAGCCAGTGGGTTTGGCGACGAATATGTAGTGAGGACCAGCCAACAAGAGCGTACAGGTCACAGTGGTGGGTAGTATATGGGGCTTTGGAGACAAAACGGATGGCGCTGTGATAGACTACATCCAATTTGCTGAGTAGAGTGTTGGAGGCTATTTGGTAAATGACATCGCCGAAGTCAAGGATCGGTTCTAGATTTAACTTTGGATTGGAGATTCTTAATGTGAGTCTGGAAGGAGAGTTTACAGTCTAATGTTAATGTTAATGTTAATGAAAATGGATTAGTGACGTACTAGTGGCAGACATGACAAAATGTTTACAATCCAATTTTACTTCAAAGTTAACTGTAATATAGAATAAGTAATTATATTAACCCATATTTTAATATGGAGATCGTATGATAAGCAACGGTCATCACACTGGATTCATGATTTACTAAAAACATATCAAGCTCATTTAGATCGTCCTGTGTGTGTATCATGACCGTAAACACATCTTGCTTTGACAATTTAACATTTCCTAAACAGCACCAACGTTAGGCTTCTGCAACCTCTGCAGCCTCACTCTAGCAACTTCACTCTACCCGTGATATCAAAGTCATTTTTATAAGGTGCGAAAATAAAATTAACGATTTGGTATCATTTTGATTATGAAAGATTGAATAAGTTTGGCTCAAACTGTTTGCATGGAATGATTTGTAGCTATCGTTTCTGTCGGAGCATTAGAGAGCATCCGACTCAGTTTCCCTCCCAGAAAACACGCGGTACAGTTAAATGGTATCTATTCCGTAAGAAAATTCAGGCGGAAACAGAAGGGTGGGTGGCGTGACCACGTTTTGCGAATGACGGATCACTTGACCGCAGTCTTTAAGACGACACATTAGTTCAATAGTTCAACAACTACAGAGTTTGTGCCACTGTTTTTAAAATACTACTTACTGGTGTTAATCAGCTCTCCAGTCTCCTCTTCTTCCTCCAATGTGACAGTAATCTCCCCCTCCTCCTTCACTCCAAAAACTGCCTCCTCCTCTTTCACTGTAACTTCTTTCTCTTCTTTCACGGTAACAGCTTCACCCTCTACTTCTGTTTTAACTGTGACCTCCTCCTCTTCCTCCTCTTCTTTCACTGTAACGTCTTTCTCTGTCCAGCAGACCTCCTCTTCTTTAGAAGGAGGAGAGTAGCTTAGTGAGCACATGGTTGGGGATGTTATCTAGCTAGTTAGCATTAGCCTAGTGTTACTTAGCCAGATAGCTAATAATGTAAATATGAAATCAAATGGAGTAACTGGTAAATACACAGACAGTGTGTTTAAAACACTGATGTTAATATACACAAAAATGGTCTAAAGAGCTTCAATATTTTGGTTTTATGTTGGCTAGCAAGCTACCAAGGCGGCTGAATTGTTGTTGTTGAAAAAGCATCCCGTCCCGTCCACTAGAATATACGTCACGCAAGAATCATCACCTGAAAGACTCACATCGCCATCTGCTGACTGGAGTGGGTAACACAGTTGAACAAAAACTATATTCTGGCAAACAATGTAAACAAATAATTGGTAAATAACCAGTTCTCTTACTTCTTACATATAATAATTACCTCTACGCAGATGTAGAAGCTGAATAGGGATTTGTACATTATGAATCAACCCTTTTATGAATAGGCCATATGTATATTATTTACATTTACATTTTCGTCATTTAGCAGACGCTCTTATCCAGAGCGACTTACAAATTGTCATCACAGTCATATTGGCACTGAAAGGTATAGATAGTACATAGAGCTGGTGCTGTAACATCCTGCTAAGTGACCAATAAAGGAGCTGCTATAGAAGGAGAAGGGATGTTATTGGTGCCAGAAGCAGACTCAGTCAAGACCAGCCAATAGGCTACAGATGTGGCTTGGCTGTTCAATAGTTACATTTGGTGCATTATCCCCCCCCCCCCCTTCCCCTGTACTGCTGTTTGGAAGCAGGTTGAGACTAGGTGAGCCATGCATTGAGTCTGGATTTTGAAAACCTTAAGAAATGTTTTGTGAATCCATATTATAAATAAATCCTGTCATAATCAAATCAAATTTTATTGGCCACATGCGAGAAAAAAAAGAGCAGAAGTAAAATAAAATAATAGTAAGGAGGCTATATATACAGGGGGGTACCGGTGCAGAGTCAATGTGCGGGGGGCACCGGCTAGTTGAGGTAGTTGAAGTAATATGTACATGTGGGTAGAGTTAAAGTGACTATGCATAAATAATTAACAGAGTAGCAGCAGCGTAAAAAGATGGGGTGGGGGGGCAGTGCAAATAGTCCGGGTAGCCATGATTAGCTGTTCAGGAGTCTTATGGCTTGGGGGTAGAAGCTGTTGAGAAGTCTTTTGGACCTAGACTTGGCGCTCCGGTACTGCTTGCCATGCGGTAGCAGAGAGAACAGCCTATGACTTGGGTGGCTGGAGTCTTTGACAATTTTGAGGGCCTTCCTCTGACACCGCCTGGTATAGAGGTCCTGGATGGCAGGGAAGCTTGGCCCCAGTGATGTACTGGGCCATCACGCACTACCTCTGTCGTGCCTTGCGGTCGGAGGCCAAGCAGTTGCCATACCAGGCCGTGATGCAACCAGTCAGGATGCTTTCGATGGTGCAGCTGTAGAATTTTTTGAGGATCTGATAGTAAACCATTTTATGAATAAACCCTTTTATGACACAGTTGAAGTCGGAAGTTTACATATACTTAGGTTGGAGTCATTCAAACTCGTTTTTCAACCACTCCACTAATTTCTTGTTAACAAACTATAATTTTGGCAAGTCGGTTAGGACATCTACTTTGACATGCATGACACAAGTAATTTTTCCAACAATTGTTTACAGACAGATTATTTCACTTATAATTCACTGTATCACAATTCCAGTGGGTCAGAAGTTTACATACACTAAGTTGACTGTGCCTTTAAACAGCTTGGAAGATTCCAGAAATTGATGTCATGGCTTTACAAGCTTCTGATAGGCTAATTGACATAATTTGAGTCATTAGCATAGTCCCCTGTAGCTCAGTTGGTAGAGCATGGCGCTTGCAATGACAGGGTTGTGGGTTCGTTTCCCACGGGGGGGCAGTATGAAAAATTTATGTACTCACTAACTGTAAGTCGCTCTGGATAAAAGCGTCTGCTAAGTGATTAAAATGTAAATGTAAATGAGTCAATTGGAGGTGTACCTGTGGATGTATTTCCAGGCCTACCTTCAAACTCAGTGCCTCTTTGCTTGACATCATGGGAAAATCAAAAGAAATCAGCAAAGACCTCAGACATTTTTTTTGTAGACCTCCACATCTGGTTCATCCTTGGGAGCAATTTCCAAATGCCTGAAGGTACCACATTCGTCTGTACAAACAATAGTATGCAAGTATAAACACCATGGGACCAGGCAGCCGTCATACCGCTCAGGAAGGAGACGCGTTCTGTCTCCTAGAGATGAACGTACTTTGGTGCGAAAAGTGCAAATCAATCCCAGAACAACAGCAAAGGACCTTGTGAAGATGCTGGAGGAAACAGGTAGAAAAGTATCTATATCCACAGTAAAACGAGTCCTATATCGACATAACCTGAAAGGCCGCTCAGCAAGGAAGAAGCCACTGCTCCAAAACAGCCATAAAAAAGCCAGACTACGGTTTGCAACTGCACATGGGGACAAAGATCTTACTTTTTGGAGAAATGTCCTCTGGTCTGATGAAACAAAAAAAAACTATTTTGCCATAATGACCACCGTTATGTTTGGAGGAGAAAAAAAAAGGGGGTCATTGCAAGCCGAAGAACACCATCCCAACCGTGAAGCACGGGGGTGGCAGCATCATGCTGTGGGGGTGCTTTGCTGCAGGAGGGACTGGTGCACTTCACAAAATAGATGGCATCATGAGGACGGAAAATTGTTTGGATATATTGAAGCAACATCTCAAGATTTTGCTTAAGGACAACAAAGTCAAGGTATTGGAGTGGCCATCACAAAGCCCTGAATTACAGGTTACAGGCCTCTCTCATCTTTTTAAGTGGGAGAACTTGCACAATTGGTGGCTGACTAAATACTTTTTTTTCCCCACTGTAGCATTACTGGGTGATCTGAAAAGTCATAGTCAATCGATCAATAATATAATAATACTTTTAGCAAAAATGTTTATTTTCAATTTACAATCTGTAGAAACAATGAGAATAGAAAGGTTCAGAACATTTGTAAAACATCACAGTACAGTTGAAAAATATATGGCAAAATAGAAATCCCATATGGATGGTGTTGAAGAGATAGATGGGTGGTGTTGAATGGAGTTTGAATGCAGAGTTTGGTTTTCGGCCAGGCATTACTGGAACCATGTCGTCCCAAAAAGTTATACTTTTGAATCTGTCCATAGAACGTTCTTCCAAGAGTCTTGATGATCATCCAGGTGCTTTTTTGGCAAACTTGAGTCAACTTTTCGGACGAGATGGGTCCCATTATGCCTGGCGAAAACCAAACACTGCATTCCCACAGTGAGAACATCACTACCAAAGGTCAAGCATGGTGGTGTATAAGGGCCCTTGTTACCATAGAGACCATCTATAACTAGTAAGGTAGACTACATACAGTGGTCACATGGTGGTGGTGGTGTGATGGTTTGGGGATGCTTTGCTGCCTCAGGACCTGGACGACTTGCCTTAATAGGAAGGAACCATGAATTCTGCTCTGTATCAGAGAATTCTACAGGAGAATGTCAGACCATCCGTCTGTGAGCTGAAGCTGAAGTGCAGCTGGGTCATGCAGCAAGACAATGATCCAAAACACACAATCAAGTCTACATGAAAATAGCTAAAAAGCAACAAATTGGAAGTTTTGAATGGCTTAGTCAAAGTCCAGACCTAATCCCAATTGAGATGTTGTGGCAGGACTTGAAACGAGCAGTTCATGCTTGAAAACCCAAATGTCACTGAGATAAACCAGTTCCGCATGGAAGAGTGGGCCAAAATTCCTCCACAGCGACGTGAGAGACTGATCAACAACTACAGGAAGCATTTGGTTGGAGTCATTGCAGCTAAAGGTGGCACAACCAGTTATTGAGTGTAAGGGGGCAATTACTTTTTCACACAGGGGAATGGGATGTTGCATAACTTTGTTTATGAAATAGTTGTGTTATTTGTTCACTTATGTTCCCTTTATCTAATATTAGGTTTTGGTTGAAGATCTGATAACATTCAGTATCACAAATTTGCAAAACATTTACATCATTTAGCAGACGCTCTTATCCAGAGCGACTTACAAATTGGTGCATTCACCTTATAGCCAGTGGGATAACCACTTTACAATGTTTTTTTTTTGTTTTTTGTTTTTTGGGAGGGGGTAGAAGGATTACTTTATCCTATCCCAGGTATTCCTTAAAGAGGTGGGGTTTCAAATGTCTCCGGAAGGTGGTGAGTGACTCCGCTGTCCTGGCGTGTGAGGGAGCTTGTTCCCACCATTGGGGTGCCGGAGCAGCGAACAGTTTTGACTGGGCTGAGCAGGAACTGTGCTTCCGCGAGAGGTAGGGGAGCCGCAGGCCAGAGGTGGATGAACGAACTCGCTCGTTTGGGTGTAGGGACTGAGAAAAATTAGAAAAGGGGGCAAATACTTTTTTCATATCCGTTTACAAAGAATGGAGTTAAACAGGTTGGTTTCTGATGGGGTACGACAGATGATCTAAGCTCATTAGGCATGTATAAGTTTATATTCTTAAAGAGTCAATTAGTATATAAATCATTAATTTAAAAGTTTGAAATTGGATGTAGAAGTCACTTATTTCCCCTTTAAAGTCGCTCAGAAAAAAAAACTCTGAGGGTGTCTCATTTGAAGAATCTCAAATATAATTAGTAAAAAAAAATTTGGGTCACTAAATAATTCCATATGTGTTATTTCATAGTTTTGATGTCTTCACTATTATTCTACAATGTAGAAAATAGTAAAACATTTGACTGGTACTGTATGTGTCTAATTGAGAGAAAGTAGTGATCGCTAAGTAAGCAGCATGACGTTCTTTATGGATACATTCAAACTGACATAGCCTGCTTCATATTCAGGTGATGTCTTTTTGAGTCTGCTTTATACAATTTGATTTCATGTGGCATGAACAAAATCAAGCAATTTCACAGTCAAAAAGTGGGAGCAGTATTCTACGCTTTAAGAGTAGTGATGAGGCTTCTCTCCGTGGTGCATTCTCGCATGCATTTTCAGGTTCCCCTAACTGGGTAAAACTCTTCTCACACAGGGAGCAGTGGTAAGGCTTTTCTCCTGTGTGTATTCTCGCATGCATTTTCAGGTTCCATAAGCTGGTAAAACTCTTTCCGCACTGGGAGCAGTAGTAAGGCTTTCTCTGTGTGTATTCTCTCGTGCATTTTCAGGTTCCATAACTGGGTAAAACTCTGTTCCGCACAGGGAGCAGTGAAGAGGCTTCTCTCCCTGTGTGTATTCTCTCATGCATTTTCAGCTTCCTAACTGGGTAAAACTCAGTTTCACACAGGGAGCAGTGGTAAGGCTTCTCTCCTTTGTGTTTCTGCTGGTGTGTTTTCAGACTACTTGAATGGGTAAAACTCATCCCACAGTCAGTGCAGTGAAAAGGTTTTTGCTCCTGTGTGTATTCGTTGGTGAACTGTCAGGGCTCCTGACACAGTGAATCTCCTCCCACATTGTTCACAGCTAAAAGGTTTCTCTCCTGTGTGTCTCAGCTGGTGTTTTTTCAGGGTCCCTAACTGAGCAAAACTCTTCCCACAGTCAGAGCAGTGGTAAGGTTTCTCTCCAGTATGAATTCTCTGGTGTGTTTTAAGATTTGC